>NC_071990.2:81614848-81917878 GCF_028885655.2 Pongo abelii | reverse complement strand
TGTAAATATGTTATGTAGGTATAATATATAAATATAAATGTATCTATACACACTTATATAAACATATACATAAACTAAAATATCACAAAAATAATCCTTAACAAATCATATATATGTGTATATATGTATATATGTGTGTTTGTATGCATGTATATCTCTAGTTATATAGATATAATATATAAATGTATTTATACAAACTTATATAAGCATATATGTACACTACGCATATGTATTTACACAGTGTGTGTAACTCACATGATGACTAACCAAGGAGATTATTTGAGAAATGCAAAAAATAACCCAGAAGATAAAATTTATTTTCTCAAACTGATAAAGAGTATTTGTGAAGAATCTACAGCAAACATTATGCTTAATGATGAAAGACTAATTTTTCCCGTAAAATTGAAAACAAAGCAAGGATGTCTACTCAACCACTTTTCTTCAACAATATTTTTTTCAACAAAAGATATTTGTTTACAAATAACATAACCATGTATATGAAAATTGTAAGGCATCTTCAAGAAATACTGGCATTAATGAGTTTAGGAAAGTTACAAAGTACAGAATACCACAGAACTGATAAGCAAAATTTTATTCCAATTCTATATACTAGAAACAGGCATTCAGAAATTAAAAAATAACATTATAATACACCCAGAAAATAAAATAACTAGAGATTATTTTTTTAAAAACATGGCATTTCCTATATACTAAAACCATAACTGTTTGCAGAAATTAAAGAATACCTTAAGAGATGGAGAGATATGCAATTTTCATGGATTGACATCTCTATTGTTAAAATGACAATGCTCCCTAATTTTTTCCATAGATTTAGTACAATGCCAATTAAAAACCTAGCAGGCTTTATTGATTCTTTTGGTGTTTTTGTAGTAGAAACTGACAAACTGATTTAATTAGGTTGGTGCAAAAGTAATGGCAAAAACCACAATTACCTTGGCACCAACCTAATAAAATTTATATAGAAGTATAAAGAACTTGAGCCCTCAAAATTGAAAAAAAGGAAAAACTACCAAACACAACAAAGTTGGAGTACTTTACCTGATTCCAATACTTATTTTAAAATTACAGTAATCAAGACTGTATGCTATTGGCATAATGATGTTTAAAAACTTCTTGTCCAGTATCTCTTTGGATATTGTTTCTGCCCTCAGTTTTTTTCTCATCGTCTTTAGGGATTCCAAATATGGCCCTTGAGTTTCAATAGAAAGTTTGAAGTATTTACCAAGACCCTATAAATTGAAACTGAATTTTGAACTCTTTCTTCCCAACATTGGTCAGTTGCTGAAATAGGTAATTAGGCCTTTTAGCCTAACTCTTACTTTCAGTTGAGTCTTTGGAGACATGTTCCAGTCATATGATTTAGGGGATTAGCCAAGGACTTGATGGGATTTTTGCATGCAAAATGTTGGCTCTCTCTCTTAGCTCTACACTTTCCTCAACTTTCCTGCTCCATTTCCAGCTAGCCTTGCAGTCAGCCTTGAACTCTGACAGCTAAATTCTCAGATAAGACTGCTGATTTCTACTTGAGTCTATTCTATATAGAAGGACAGACTGAGACTGCCATCAGGTCAAAGCTGATTTCACATGGGTCTCACCCACTGTGTTTCCGTCTTTCACGAGCCTTTTCCAGCCATTTTCTGGCTGCTTTTGGTCTTATTTAGTGGCTTCAAGCCATTGTTGATTATATATTTTTAGTGTTTGTAAATGTTATTAGTATTATCTGATACTAGACACTTTGCTACTACTAGAGATACTATCTATATTAAACTTTTAAAAAGAAATTGATTCATGATAATAGTAGACCCATATTGATAAGTTTACATTTTTACTGCTTCACAGCTTGTGGATATGGTGGTGAAGGAGTATATATTTTATTAATTTTTAATTTTTGTTGGTACATAGTAGATGTATATATTTATGAGGTACATAAAATATTTTTATACAGGTATACAATGCCTAATAATCACATGATGGAAAATGGGGTATCCATCCCTTCAACCATTTATCCTTTGTATTACAAATAGGCCAACTACACACTTTTAGTTATTTTTAAATGTACAATTAAATAATTATTGACTCTAGTCACCTTGTTGTGCTGTCAAATACTAGGTCTTATTTGTTTTTTCTAACTTTTTTTTGTACACATTAACCTTCCTCACCTCTTACCACCCCCTGCTACCCCTCTAATCCTCTAGAAACCATCCCTCCTCTCTCTATGTGTTCAATTGTTTTGATTTTTACACTCCACAAATAATGAACTTGATGTTTGTCTCTCTGTGCCTGGCTTATTTCACTTAACATCATGGCCACTAGTTCCATCCATGTTGTTGCAAATGACCATGATCTCATTCTTTTTATGGCTGAACAGTACTGCATTCTGTATATGTACTACATTTTGTTTTATTCATTCATCTGTTAATGGACACTTATGTTGCTTCCAAATCTTGGTTATTGTGAACAGTGCTGCAACAAACATGAGAGTGAAGATATCTCTTTGATATGCTGATATTCCTTCTTTGGGGTATAGATTCAGCAGTGGGGTTGCTGGATTATATGGTAACTCTATTTTCAGTTTTGGAGGAACCTCTAAACTGTTCTCCATAGTGGTTTTACTAATTTACATTTCCACCAACAGTATACGAGGGTTCCCCTCTCTCCATATCCTTTCAGCCTTTGTTACTGCCTGTCTTTTGGATAAAAGCCATTTTAACTGGGGTGAGATGATATCTCATTGTAGTTTTGATTTGCATTTCTCTGATGATGACTGATGTTGACCACCTTTTCATATGCTTGTTTGTCATTTGTATGTCTCATTTTGGGAAATGTCTATTCAAATTTTTGCCCATTCTAAAATCAGAATATTAGATTTTTCCTATAGAATCATTTCATATTCTTATGCATTCTGGTTATCAATCCTTTGTCAGATGGGTAGTTTGCAAATACTTTTTCTCATTCTGTTAGTTGTCTCTTCACTTTGTTGATTGTTTCCTTTGCTGTGCAGAAACATTTTAAATTGATGTGATTCCATTTGTCTATTTTTGCTTTGGTTGCCTGTGCTTTTGGGATATTACTAAAAAAATTTTTGCCAAGAAAAATATCTTGGAAAGTTTCTCTATGAAGGTGTTTATGATTAGCAAATTTGCTAATTTTCTAAATGTGGGAAAGCTTAAAAAGAATTAATGTAAATGAGATCCTTGGACAAAAGTCTAGCTTAATCAAAAGGTGGTAGATTCATTCATTGAGACACTGACTATAGGCAGCTTGTTTTTTAGCTGTCTAGCATAAGGATCTCATGTCCCCACAAATTAAAATGTTTTTTGTCTGACATTTGATTCATATTTTGGCAAGCCTATTTCCAATGAAAACTTTTCTCAGGGCAGATCATTTGCCAAGTTCCTAAAATTCTCTTGGCAAATTTTTATTTAAGATCGATTTCCATGAAGAATATCATAATGCATATAAATGTGTTTAGGAGTAGAGCTATCATTGATTGGAAGTGAAGGAGTTCCTTTGATAGTTGTTTATTGAATTATCAACATGATTTTTGCAACCAAAAGCAGATATCTAACCAGAATCTCTCACCATTGCAAAGAGGACTCTTATTTTATCATGTGTTGGATTGAGATTAGTGTTCATGTAAGAGATTTGTTGTGAGATTTCCATATGTATTGTCCAAATGTCGAATTTCCTGTGGAAGTTAGTGTTTACATGCAGAGGTCCAAGGGAGAAGTAGCACCAGTGGGTTAAATAATAAGTTAAAGATTAAAAAAATAAGTAGCCGTTTTCTAAAAATGTTATTCTTCCTATTTTACATGAGATTGATGGAACTCCAGCTGTTCAAATAAAGGAATAGGTAATGATAAGATTGGCAGCTAATACTATATATATAAGCCATCCTTTTATACTGTTAATATTGATAAGAAGATTATAATCTCTAGTCATAAGACCAATATTTCTTGGGAGGATAGACAACTGAGATGTCCCTGAAAAAATATAGAGCATAATCCAGAAGAAAGATTATGATGATCAGACTTGAAGGATTCATGTTGCAATTCTAGTTCTGCAGCTAACTGGTATAAATCATTAACATGGTAAATTTTAACATCTTTTAGGATTTGAGCATTTTCATTTTTTTTGGTTTTGTGTTTTTAAATAAAAGGAATAAATTAGATTGGAAGGTATCTAAAACCCACATCATCTCTATAATTTTTTAAGTAAACAAAGATTAGGCAGACAAAATAATAAAAGTACTAGGGACTTTATTATATTACATATTTTTTTAATTTTTGAGTATTGACAGCCTAAGCAAAGATGAAGCAAAAACAGAGTGATTAAAAGGTCAACTAAGACTTTACTTAATAGGGCAAAGTAGTGAAAAGGTCTCTCACGGGTGTGATGAAATGTTATTGGCAAATAAAAAAGGCAAGAGCTTTTGATGCAAACTGGCCTAACTTTTAAAGCACCTGTGATAGAAGCTTACCTTATAAATGATTGGCTCAAGGATTAACGATGTCAAGTTGTGTCTGTCCAACATGTTCTCTGTTTTTCTATCAATTAATTAAGTCAAGAAATTGCTGAGTGCTTATATATACCAAACACTGTTTTTAGAGTTGTTTTTAAATATTAGGCTTAACTCATATTCTCAAACATCTCAAAAACAGATAAAAATTGAAAGGAAATTATTTTATAAATATATCAGCTGTTCTAACCTTTATTAACAATGGCAATTAATCTATTGGGAGAAACATTTCCTTTTTACATTTTATATCTCTGAAATTAAAATAGGCCGTACAACAGATGGTGTCTTAGTGTTGTGTCATAGTTTAGTTGGTAATTTTTCATTTTTCCTCCTATAAGTTACATAAAATAATGATGCATCTTAAAATCAATGGTGTATGCATCTTCCTTAAAATCTATTTTCAAAATATTAAAAACAGATAATCTATAAAATGCATGGTGAATTCTTATTTGGAATTGATTATGAGATCCCTGGTAGGTAGACTCACATCTGTGATTACCTTGACCTTGTGTTTTCTACCACTGCTACCCAATAACAAACCTCAGCAATTCCAGGAAGGAACAAGTGCCTCCATGATACTGTTTGAAACACTTGATTCTTCTTAGAGTTTAGTGCTCAGTGTTCTATATTGGATAGATTAATATAGAACATGTCATTGTTCTATTTTGGAATAATTATAATGATCATTAATATTTATAATGATTATAATGATTTATAATTTTTGAGGATCTAGTAAATGACAATATGCTAGTCAAAACTGCCAAGATTTCTTTGGTTTATTTCTCACAAAAAATCTTGTACAATAAATATTATCAATACCTCTACTTTACAAATGAGTGAATGGAGGCATAAAATGTTTAAGTTACTTAAATAAAGTCCCAGAGCAAATGGTTAATAGAGCAGGATTCAAAGTCAGGCCTCCTCCCTTAATACTGTGTGACACTTACTCCCAGAAATGTATAGGGACAAACAAATTACCAGCAATTAAATGATAAAACTGATATAAATTAATTAACTGTTAAACTATTTTCTCCATGAGGGAATTTTCAACATAGATTAGTCAATCAATAATCTCTCTTGATTTGAAAAAATGAATCCCTCTTGATTTGAAAAAATGAATTATGGCCAGATGCAACTGGCATAGTAGGGTTAATGATCTCTAGAAACCTGAGTAGAAAATGAATGGAAACAAAATCTACAATCAAGGAAGAAGGCAAGTCTCTCAGGGCTGCCAGGAAATATGGCCCAACTCTGAGTGTTTTAATGGAGAAAGTCAACAAAAGGCAAGAAGCCACCAACTAAGCTCATTACCTCCTGTATGTCCTTAAAAGCCCTTTGTTTCCTGAGCTTTTGATGACTCAAGAGAAGGAATTTTCACTTAGATGGCATGAAATTGAAGGGATGGAACTTAAAATAGACCACTTGTTCTTTCTGGCAGAGTGACAAATACAAATTCTGTAACTTGCTTGTCTTTGTTTAAGATATACATTTAAAAAGAATGCTTAATACACTGAAAGATGCAGAGGGGGAATCCTATTGTGCTATTGATCAAACATATATGTCATTTTTGTTTCTTTTAAAAGTATGATATTGTTACTTGGGTTTGAAAGGAAAACCATGATGCTCTTGATATTTAAAACTGCTAAAAATAATCAGTCTTCTTCTGCCAGATGACAGAAAGGTCATAGTTGTGATGCAAACCTTAAAATTCCATGCTATTCAGACTTCAAAAATGGAAGGCTCATTGTAATCAGTGATAAACTTTAATTCATGCAAAAATATAGGCTAATGTCAAGTAGTCTTCCCCAATCTTTCTCAAACATATTGTTAAATATAATGAACTTAGACATACAAATCTTTCAGTTCGGAAAAAAAATATTTTATGTTATTTGTTAGAATATGTAGCCACTTTCCAGTTTAAAAAGAAATTTGGTTTAAGTAAGAAAAAGTTAAGTTTACTCTTTGCCCATGAAGCAATTACTTTTTCAGAAGGATTTCCAATTTAAACTATTAATATATTTGATTTTCAACTTCAGAGCCATAAATAACTTCTAAATATTTAAGAAAAGTCTAGACTTCAGTTATACTGAATATATATTATCCTTGGATTGCATTTAATGTCTGAATTTATTCAGAAATGCATCATCAATAGGTACAATACCTAACAGTATATTTAGTTATTTCACTGGTTATTTCCTATACCTACACGTATACATAGTATCATCTGCATGGTAGCCCCTTATAACATTCTGCAGAATGTCAACATAAATAAGATTCCTGCTGACTATATTTTGAGAGAGAGCAGAACATTTTACATGGCCTTATGCACAGACAGTGAATGTATTTTTCTGTTCTTCCTATGTAAAAATTAATGCTTCTGATTTTCATTATTTATATATCTTGAGAAAATATTTCCCAGATCAATAACTACATAAAATGTCAGAAGCTGTGTGAATCACTTCAGTAAATATCTAATACCTAGTATTACAAATGCAACTAGCAATAGCACAATATTGGTTTATGGTAGTCTATCATCATTCACATGACCAATCTGGATTCTGGAGAGAATATGTTGATGACTTTAACAGGGAAATTGAGGAGATCATCCCCTCTTCATTCTTTAAGATTTTGATAGTCACACTAATTTATGTAATTCCCTCTGCAATTTTATTTTATCTTGATTCAGGGTTGGGAGAGGGCTCTTATAATAAAGGAAAATAACAAACATAACTTTTCTATACATAGTTAGGGACAAAAGTCCCTTGATATGTAATCTATTTGCTGCCAAAACAAGGACTATTCCCACACTTGACTGTACTGAGATATGACTCTGTTTTCTGACCCAGAGGCATTGAGGGGTGGCAGAGGTGGGTCTTGAAGAGGGCAGGCATTATTCTTTAGGTGAGATATTCTTAGAGTATTCAGACAATCCCATACTTTTCTTATCAGAGTCACAGGCTACAAGATTGATATACAAATATCAATTACTTTTCTTCACATAACCACAAAAAATTGAAACTTAAAAATCAGTACCATTTAGAAAGCAGCAGAGAAGAAAAATTACGTAGATATACGTGTACAAAATATGTGTGAAGTCTTTATGCTGAAAGCTACAAAACTCTGACGATAGATCAAAGAACTAAGTAAAAATGAAGATATCTTGTGTTCAAGATGGAAAGACTCAGTATTGTTAAGAGAGCAGTTATTGCCAAACTGAACCAAAAATATAAGGCAATTTTATTCAAAATCTAGAATTTTTTAAGAAACTGTCAAATGCTTCTTCTGATGTTCATGTAGACTAGAATCACCAACAAATTCTGGAAAAGAATTTTGTATTAGTCCATTTTTATACTGCTATGAAGAAATACCCAAGACTGGGTAATTTACAAAGAATAAAAGGTTTAATGGACTCAGTTTCATATGGTTGGGGAAGCCTCACAATCATGGCAGAAGGTGAAGGGGAATTAAAGACATGTCTTACACAGCAGAAGGCAAGACAGTATGTGCAGGGAAACTGCCCTTTTAATACCATAAGATCTCATGAGGCTTATTCACTACCATGAGAACAGAATGGGAAAGACCCGCCCCCATGATTCAATTACCTTTCACTGGATCTGTCCCACAACACATGGGAATTATGGGAGCTACAATTCAAGATAAGATTTGAGTGCGGACCCAGCCAAACCATATTCTACCACTGGCCCCTCCCAAAGATCATATACTCCCATTTCAAAACTAATCATGCCTTCTCAAAAGTCCCTCAAAGTCTTAACTCATTTCAGCATTAACTCAAAAGTCCACAGTCCAGAGTCTCACCTGAGACAAGGCAAGTTCCTTCTGCCTATGAGTGCATAAATTCAAAAGCAAATTAATTACTTCCTAGATACAGTGAGGCTACAGGCATTGGGTAAATACACCTATTCCAAATGGGAGAAATTGGCCAAAATGAAGGACCTACAGGCCCCATGCAAGTCTGAAATCCAGCAGGGTAGTCAAATCTTAAAACTCCAACGTGCTCTCCTTTGACTCCATGTCTCACATCCAGGTCATGCTGATGCAAGAAGTGGGTTCCCATGGTCTTGGGCAGCTCCACACCTGTGGCTTTGCAGGGTACAGCCCTTCTCCTGGCTGCCTTCACAGGCTGGATTTGAGTGTCTGCAGCTTTTCCAGGCACTCAGGGCAAGCTGAGAGTGGATCTACCATTCTCACATCTGGAGGATGGTGGCCCTCTTTTCATAGCTCCACTAGACAGTGCCTGAGTGGTGACTCTGTGTGCAAGCTCCAATACCACATTTCCCTTCAACAGTGACCTAGTAGAAGTTCTCCATAAGGGCTCCACCCCTGCAGGAAACTTATGCCTGGACATGCAGGCATTTCCATACATCCTCTGAAATCTAGGCAGAGGTTCCCAAACCTCAATTCTTGACTTCTGTGCACCTGCAGGCCCAACACCAAGTGAAAGCTGCCAAGGCTTGGGGCTTGCACCCTCTAATGCCATAGTCCAACCTGTACCTTGGCCCCTTTTAGCCATGGCTAGAGTGGCTGGGATGCAGAAAACCAAGTCCCAAGGCTGCACACAGCAGAGGGGCCCTGGATCTGGCCCAGAAAACTATTTTTCCCTTCTAGTCCTCCAGTACTGTGATAGAAGGGGCTGCTGCAAAGTTCTCTGACATGCCTTGAAGATATTTTCCCCAGAAAATGAGTTTTTCTTTTTACTCCATCGTCAGGCTGCAAATTTTTCAAACTTTTATGCTCTGCTTCTTCTTGAACACTTCACCACGTAGAAATTTCTTCCATGAGATACCCTAAATGATCTCTTTCAAGTTCAAAGTTCTACAGATCTCTAGGGCAGGGGCAAAGTTCCCTGACGTGTCCTGGAGACATTTTCCCCATTGTCTTGGTGATTAACATTCAGCTTCTTTTTACTTGTATTAGTGCATTTTCACACTGCTAATAAAGACACACCTGAGACTGAGCAATTTACAAAAGAAAGAGGCTTATTGGACTTACAGTTACACGTGGATGAGGAGGCCTCACAATCATGGTGGCAGACAAGAGAAGAGAGCTTGTGCAGGAAAACTCCCATTTTTCAAACCACCAGATCTCATGAGACTTATTCACTATCATGAGAACAGCACAGGAAAGACCTGCCCCATGATTCAGTTACCTCCAAACAGGTCCTTCCCACAACAGCTGGGAATTCAAGATGAGATTTGGATAGGGACACAGCCAAACCATATCATTACTTATACAAATTTCTACAGCTGGCTTGAATTTCTCCCCAGAAAATGGGGTTTTCTTTTCTATCACATTATCAGGCTACAAATTTTCCAAACTTTTATGGCCTGCTTCCCCTTGAATGCTTTGTCACTTAGAAATTTCTACCACTAGATAACCTAAATCATCTGTCTCAAGTTCAAAGTTCCACAGATCTCTAGGGCAAGGGCAAAATGCTGCCACTCTCTTTGCATAGCATGAGTGACCTTTACTCTAGTTACCAAAAATTTCCCCATCTCCATCTAAGACCACCTCAGCCTGGACTTTATTGTCCATATCACTATCACCATTTTGGTCAAAGCCATTCAACAAGTCTCTAAGAAGTTCCAAACTTTCCCACATCTTCCTGTCTCATGAGCCCTCCAAGTCTCTAGGAAATTCGAAATTTTGCCGCATTTTTCTCCCTTCTTCTGAGCCCTCCAAACTGTTTCAGCCTCTGCCTGTTACTCAGTTCCAAAGTCACTTCTACATTTTCAGTTATCTTTACAGCAGCATCCCACTCTTTCTGGTACTAATTTAATGTATTACTCCATTTTCATACTGCTATGAAGAAATACCCGAGACTGGATAATTTATAAAGAAAAAAAAAACAGTTTAATGAACTCACAGCTCCACATGGCTGGGAAGGCCTCCTAATCATGGCAGAAGTTGAAGGAGGATCAAAGGCACATCTTACATGGTGCAGGCAAGACACAGTGGTCAGAGGGAACTACCCTTTATAAAAATATCAGATCTCATGGGTTTTTCACTGTCACAAGACCAGCATGAAGAAACCCACCCCCTCAATTCAATTACCTCCCGCTGGGTGCCTCCCATGACACGTCAGAATTATGGAACTGCAATTCAAGATGAAATTTGGGTAGGAACACAGCCAAGCCATGTCAAACTTAAAGGGCTAACACTACCTGATTTCAAGACTTACTGTAAAGCCACAGGAATCAAGATAGTATAGTACTGGTGAAAAGAGAAGCAAAAAAATCAAAGAACACAATTAAGAATACAGAAATAGAACAACAAATTTATGGACTTTTCGTTTTTGACAATGTTTCTAAAGACAAATGCATAGAACAAGTATAGTCTTTTCAACAAATTTTGTTGAAGCAATTGGTCATCTATTTACACAAAACAAACCTTAATCATAATATGTACCACATAAAAAAATTAACTCAAAATTGGTTATAGACCTAAATATAAGACATCAAACCATAATACTTTTAGGAAAAACAAAACATTGTGTCACTGGAGTGGGCAAAGATCTCTTAGACAACACCAAAAGCATGATTAATAAAATTAAAAAATGATATATTGGAATTCATCAGAATTAAGAATTTTATTCAAAAGACAGTTTAAAGAATGAAAAGGAAAATTAAATTACAGAGGGCAAAAATGTTTGCACAATACAATATTTGATAAATTTTTATATTCTACATCATAGAAGACATTCTGAAAAGGCAAAATATACAGGTACAGACAACAGATTAGTGCTTGTCCTGGGCTCTAAGTTAGTGGAGGGGTTGTTTACAATGGACAATGGGAGGATTTGGGAGGCAGTTGACGATTTTCTATGTCTTTATTAATGGTGGTTACAAGACTTTATGCATTTTTCAAAACTAGAAGAATCATAAACTCTAATGGAGACATTTTATATTTAAGTTTTGCCTTATTTAAAAAAATAAGAGAGATGACAAGCTACTGGGAAATAGTGTAGCCTACCTAATATTTAATGCAGCTGTCCTCTGCTTTGCTCTGCTCCTCTGGTGGGCTTCCTAATTGGCAGGTGCAAGCTGAGTTCTGGGCAGTATGCTTGCATTTTGGCCTGGACAAGGCATTTAGATATAGCTTAGTTATTGACTTCTGTGTCACAAAGGGGCTGTGAGCCACCCTGAAGCTTTTCTTTGGGTTTCCACTGGAGAAGCTGTGCAACATTCTGGGCATGATATGTAAAAAATCATGAGTTTTGTTCATCATGGTAACTATAGTTTTCATAGAGAGATTATATTTGGGCAACATTATTTTTTAAAATGCCTTTTATTCAGTTAACTACCAACTAAGCATAGAGAGGAAGTAAAAAAAAAAGTTATCTATAGAATTATATACTAATTGAAATAAAATATAAAATCATTTAAATGTTTAACCATGTTAAAGGGAGCATCATGACCCAGAGCGTTATTCTTAGAAGTTGCCAGCCTTATAAAGACCCGTCAGGGTAAGCAAGTCTAGGGGCAAGCAATTAAAAATGAAGCACTTCTGACTATGTACCTCAAGGTGAAATAGATTTTACAGAAAAAGCCATATACGATAAAAATCTAAACTTTCAGAACTAGATGAATTGATGGATGGCTTTACAAAATGATAGCTAATAGAACATAATTCAAAATCAAATAAGTTTTGAAAATAGAGCATCTGGGCCGGGCACGGTGGCTCACGCCTGTAATCCCAGCACTTTGGGAGGTGGAGGTGGGCGGATCACGAGGTCAAGAGATTGAGACCATCCTGGCCAACACGCTGAAACTCCGTCTCTACTAAAAATACAAAAAACTAGCCAGGCCTGGTAGCAGGCACCTGTTGTCCCATTTAATAGGGAAGCTGAGGCAAGAGAATGGCGTGAACCCGGGAGGCGGAGCTTGCAGTGAGACAAGATCGTGCCACTGCACTCCAGCCTGGGCAACAGAGTGAGACTCCATCTCAAAAAAAAAAAAAAAAAAAGAAATGAAAATAGAGCATCTGGCAGAGAGCATCGTCCCTATGACCCTTCGCCTGGGTCATATTCTCATTGTGGCTTCCAGGGTTTTTTTCTCTACCCTTTCCTTCAATTTGAGTTTGCTTGTTGCAGTGAAACTAATGGTATGTTTCATGAGACAATAATGTCTCTTTCATGTTGCAGTATCAGAAAGTACATATGAATGACCCCAAGAATACTGTCTATGAAGAAATTTTTGTGAAACCCACAACATTAAGCAGTAGTGACAAATTATTAGTCAAGGGTCTTTCCTCTTACCTCATAATTGTATCACATGAACATGATAGTAAGTTACATATATAGTTTGGCTCTGTGTCCCATCCAAATCTCATCTTGAATTGTAATCCCAATAATCCCCACGTGTCAAGGTCAGGACTAGATGTAGGTAATTTGATGATGGGGGAAGTTTTCCAGATGCTATTCTCATGATACTGAGTGAGTTTCATGAGATCTGATGATTTTATAAGCATCTGGCATTTCCCCTGCTAGCACTCACTTCATTCTGCCATCCTGTGAAGAAGGTGCCTT
The DNA here is from genome assembly GCF_028885655.2 of Pongo abelii. Classification (NCBI taxonomy): domain Eukaryota; kingdom Metazoa; phylum Chordata; class Mammalia; order Primates; family Hominidae; genus Pongo; species Pongo abelii. The sequence goes on along the minus strand of NC_071990.2, from coordinate 81,904,793 downwards.
TCTTCCTCATCACTTTCTACCATGCCTGAGGCCTTCCCAGCCATGTGAAACTTGGAGTCAATTAAACCTCTGTATACATTATCAAGTCTCATGTATTTTCTCATAGCAGTGTGAGAACGAGTTAATATAGTTTATTTCAGGAATGATTCAGCCTTCAAACAAATGTACTACTGAACATCCAGACAATCAAAATAGACAGACAAGCAAGCAATAAAAACATCATGAAAGATATTTTTCTGTCTTCAAAATTAGTTTAGAATTATCTCTAATTTTTAGTTCAGGAAATTTTTATCACTTAAGTGATTATACTTTTGTTCAGTGGAAAATTTTCAGATTTGTAGCTCTCAGGAAAAGTTGATTTAATATTTTAAAAATTATCTGTTTTTCAACTTTAATAATATTAAAATCATTTTAATATATATATTTTGGAGAGTTTTAGTAATATTTCTCCTTAATACAAAAAATGCAATCTTACTTTCTTAGGTATAAAAAATTAGGATGCAAAATAGGACCAACATTACTGAGAGACTAGTACAAGGAATCATCTTCTGGTTATAGATTTATTCATTTTAATCAGGAGAATAAAAGCATGCTTTTGATGTTTTTATCAGATAGTTTAGATTTACATTTTGTTTTGCTAATGTGGAAACAACAAATTTACCAGGAGTTTTATGGAAGGTTCCTTCTTTTCTTCCACTATAAATCAGTAATCTTTGAAAGTTAGAGTTTATTTTAATATTCATGACATTTCATTTTAAAATACTAACTTGCAAATAATGTTTTTCTCAAAACGTATTTTCTGAATGGTAGTCTATTTTTCTGTTATCTTACTCTTTAGAAGATCAGTAATATTTGAAGGTTACGTTTTCAGCATAGAGCAGATCATGGGATAAATTTGCATTTGGACTGGTGAACTATTGCTTATGCAGGTGATTAAAAAAAACAGAAGCTTGATAAAAACATCTTCAAAAACCTAAAAAAGATAAAGAAATGGAAAAGAAAATGTCAGATTGACATTTACGTTTTAATTTTGAATATTTTAATTATCCTTCACTTCATAAAAGCATGTCATTTTACATTTCCCATCCTTATATTTCACACAAGAAGTATTAATTTGTTCTTCTACAGTATCTATATACATTGATTTTCTTTCTGAAAGCAATTTTTGTGTAAATAGTTGCCTGACATCTTAGAATTCCTGCTTTAAAAACCTACCGTCATTTTTTAATGGAATATACCATTTTTAACAGAAAAAAATTCTGAGTTCTAAATGTATACAAGGATGCAAAGACTTTACAATAGAGAAAAACATATCAACTGGATTTCTAACTTGTATTTATCTGCAAGATAACTTCAGCAAAACTATATTTTCCTATTGTGGTTTATAAAATAACAAAAATATAAATTAAAATAATTATTTTCAACTATTGTAGCAGAGCATTTACACACTGTTTATAAGATTATAAACCTAATAGATTAAGGTTTTAAAAATATTTTGAAATATTTTAATATTTTGATAGTTTGATAATATTTTGAATAATTAACCTATGTGAGGCAAAAACTGACAGAATTGCAACGAGAAACAGACAAATCCAATAATACAGTTGGAGCCCTCCAAATGTTTCCATTAGTAATTAATATGATCAGCAAAGTAAAAATCAGTAAGGGCAAAGATGACCTGAACAGCACTATCAATTAATTTCACCTAATTGATATTTTTAGAATACTTCATCCAACAACAGCAGAATACTAGCTCTTCTCAAGCTCACATGGAACATTCACCAAGAAAAATCACATTCTGAGCCATTTGAAAACACCATATATATATATATTTATATTTATATTTATATTTATATTTTTTTTAAATAATAGAAGTGAAAGTATGTTCTTAGACATCTAGGGAATCAAACTAGATATCTATAACAGAGAGGTAGCCAGAAAACCCCCAAATATTTAAAAATTAAACAACGCATTTCAAATAACTCATAAGTCACAAAAGGGGATGCAAGAGAGATTTTTGAAATATTTTGAACTAAATAAAAATAATATCAAAATATGTGTAATGCATAGAAATCAGTGCTTAAAGGGAAATATATAACATTTTCTAATAGAAAAGAATAAATTTCTAATATCAATAACCTCTAGCGTCCACCTCAGGGAGCCAGAGAATGAAAAGCAAATTAACACTAAAGCAAGAAATAAATAATAAACAGAGTAGAAAACAAGGAAATCAATACCAATAAACAATAGATTAAAATAAACCAAACCAAAAGTGAGTTCTTTGAAAAGATCAATAATATTGATAGACCTCTAGCCAGGCTAACCCAGGAAAAAAACGAGAGAGAGAGATAGCAAAAATTACCAATGTCAGTAATGAGAGAGAAGTCATTATTACTAATCTCATGGACAGTAAAATCATGATAAAAGAACATTATGAACAACTATAGGCTTACAAATTTGATAAATTAAATGAAAACAGATCAATTCATTGAAAGACACAAACTACCAAAACTCACACCAGGAAAAATAGCTGAAATAGCTACAGTAAGTAAGCCAGTGTGTTCTTGGTAAAATAATAGACATGTAGATCTATGGACCAAAATTGAGAGCTCAGAAATAGGCCCACATAGATACAGTCAACTTATTTTTTTTTAAAGTCACAAAGACAATTCAATGGAGAAAAGATCATTTTAAACCAATGGTGCTGGAATGACTGGAAATACAAATGTGAAAAATTAAATCTAGAGACAAACATTACAACTTACATAAAAATTATTTATAGGCCTAAATATAAAATGCAAAACTATAAAACTTCTAGATAAGAACATAGAAAAAATATTTATGATATAGGGTTTGATTATGAGTTTTAGATATAAACTAAAGCATAATTCATGACAGGAAAAAATACGCTAGACTTGAGTAAAAGCTTCTGCACTGTGAAAGATACTGGTAAGATAATGAGAAGTCAAGACAAAAGTGAGAAAAAATATTTGCAACATGCACATCCAAATGGACTTACATTCAAAATATACAAAGAACTCTTAAAACAATAAGAAACAAACGAACAAACCTGGGCAAATAATCTGAACAAACACCTCATTCAGAAAAAAATATATAGACAGGTGGAAAATAAGCATGCGACAAAAATGTTTAATCATCATTTTTCACTATGAAAATGAGATATTCAAACAAAAAAGACATTCCACAGCACACAGATTAGAATGTCTAAAATCACAAGCCTGATTATACCAATTGCTGGTGAAGTTGAAGAGCAACACTTTTCATTTAATGCACGTGGGTATACAAAATGGCTTAGCCACTTTTGAAGACATTTGGAAATTTCTTACAAAGATAAACATAACCTTATGCTCCAGCAATCATTGTCCTAGGTATTTACTCAATTAACAGAAAAATTCATGTTTACATAAACTCCAACATGCAAAATTGTTTCAAAGCTTTACTTATGATTGCCCAAAACTGGGAGCAATAAAGATGTCCACGATAGAGGAATACATAAATAAGCTACGATACATTCACATAATGGAATACTATTTAATAATAAAAAGAATGAACTATCAAGCCATGCAATAATATGAATGAATATTAAATGCATATTGCTGAGTGGAAGAAGCCAGTCTGAAAAGGCTGCATACTATATAACTCAATTTACATACATACTGTGGAAGGTCAAACTCTAGAGATAATAACCAGGTCAGTGGTTGCCTTAGGTTCAGTGGCAGGGGGAGTCTTGTAAAAGTAAAGCATAAGAGATTGTTTTAGGACTGTGAAAATATTCTGTATGGTACTATAATAGTGGATGTACAACACCAGGCATTTGTCAAAATTCATACATCTTTATAGCATGAAGTTAACTTTAATGCATGCAAAATTCAAAGAACTTTCATGCATGCAAAATTCAAAGAAAAAACAACTAGGAAGTCCAGTATGGAATACAGACTCTCACAATATAATCTAATTGTACTAAAATATATGCAATAACCTCTTTGGAAGGGAGTGTGGGGAAGATAATAATGACCTAAGCAACTTTGAAAATGAATGAGGGCTATAAAAGAATAAAGACAGAAAAAATCCTACATAAACATTTTACTCTATTTGATAAGGTTGTTTCCTATAACAATTTCTGAAACCACTCTCTATGTATACCAGAATTGAACAATTAAGTAAATGAATGTGGGATGGTACAAGTTATGCCTTCTCACTGATGTTGGAAGGTTTTAGGCAAGCAAGGGAAGAGGGCTTGAATATTCCATTTGGTAATGGAATAGAGTTAGACAAATCAGTACCAACTCATATTTAGCATAAGATGGATACAGAGGGTAACATATAAAAATATAGCATATTTTTATAACAGAGGGTAACATATAAAATATAACAGAGGGTAACATATAAAAATACTTCTATTTGTATATAGGGTAACAAATAAAAATACTTCTATATATAGAATACATATATAGAGACTATATATAGAATATATAATAGTCTATATTCTATACATTTCTATATATATATTATATATAGAGAGAGTATATATATAGAATATATATATGTGTATACATATATATACGCATACACACACACACACACACACACACACATAATATACATGCATATTATGGACTGAACGTTGAAATCTAGTCCCCAGTGTGATGGTATATGGAGTGAGGCTTTGGGCAAGTGATTAGGTCAAGTGATTTAGGTCATAAAGAAAGGGTCAAAACATCCCTTATGAATGGGATTAGTGCCCTTATGAGAATGGGTCAGAGAGATAGGTTCCTCCTTTACTGCCATTTGAGAGTCCATCCAGATAATAGCCATCTGCAACCTGAAAGAGCGCTTTCACCAGAACCTAGCCATACTGGCACCATGACCTTGAAATACTAATCTCCAAAACTGTGAAAAATAAATTTCTGTTGTTGATTAAGTCAACCAGTTTATGGTATTCAATATGGCAGCCCTGTGCTTGCCAAGACAATGCATCTATTTCCTTGCTTTGTCAGCTGAGAAAGGCTTGAAGAAATGTTTCCTCGATAGCAATAAGAATACCTAGCAACTGCACTCTGAAAGATGAGCTGTATATACTGACTTACTTTCAGAAAGTACAATATGGAAAGGTGGGAAAAGAGTAACTTGACAGTAGAGAAACCTGAAAAACACTACATCAGCCAAGGGATCAAGGTCCACATCAGTAGTGATGTTATGTTGATAGTGTATCCCTTGATACGACATGATAAGAGTGGCACATCAGCTCTGTACTCTATATCTTTCTCCTAAAAACCAACAGCCTTAGTGTAATCATGAGACAATTGAGGGAGATTCAGTGAAATACATGACCAATACTCCTCAAAAGTGTCAAGATCATCAAAAATAAAGAAGTATGGGACACTATCACATCCAGGCGGATCGTAAGGAGACATGATAACTAAATATGATGAGGGATCCTTGATGGGATCCTGGAAGAGAAAAAAGACATTCGGTAAAACTAAAAAACTCTAAATGAAATCTTCACTTTAGTTATTATGCATCAATATTAGTTCATTAATTGTGACAAATGTACCATACTAATGTAAGATATTACTTTAAAATGGAGGAAACTGGGTGTAACTATATGGAGTATTTCTATACTATCATCTCAACTTTTTTGGTAAATCTGAAACTATTTTAAAATTTTAAAGTTCATTTATAAAGGGATTTAAGAAGAAAATGGCTCAACATGACTACTAGAAAAATGCAAATTAAGATCATGATGAGGTGTCATTAAGCAGTCATAAGAACAGATAAAATAAAATACAGTGACATTATCAAATGTCATTGTGGCTTTGGAGAAACTAGATATCTCATCCATTTCATAGAGATGTAAAATGGTACAGACACTTTGGAAAAGAGTTTGACAGTTTTTTAAGAACTGAATACACAGTTTTGATATGCCACAGAAGTTATAATCCCAACATAATTAAAATCATCATAATTAAATCACTATATAATTAAAATCACTATTGCTCCTAGGGTAAAAACCTGTACAACATGTTATTGTACTGAATACTGTAGGCAGCTGTTACATAACTGTAAATATCTGTGTATCTAAACACAGCTAAACACACAAAAGGTACAGTTAAAATATGGTACTATAATCGTATGGGACCACTGTCACATAGATGGTTCATAATTGACTGAAATGTCATAATGTGGCACATGATGGTATTTTAGCTGTTCATTCTAGCATTCCCATACATAAGATGTCTATAATAGTATATTTAATTGAAACATTTAAATAGTATCTATTGATTTTACATTATATAAATATTGTTTATTGTTGGCCTTGTACTTTGTTACAATGTTTCCATTCTTCATTTTTGTGGATTCTTCATGGAGTTAATACCTACTTATTTAAAAATACTTGGCTGTATTGATAACTAGAGTGAACTATGTATTACTATCATCTTTAATAGCCTTTGATATAATTTTCCAGTAGTGAAATCTCTCAGATTATTGACCACTTTAATTTTTCCCTTCAGATAACATCCCACCTCAGCTCTCTCTCTTCTTACTCAGATTGGATTTGTTTCATAGTTATAAGATTCTGAAATTTTCTTTCACTTTTTTACTAAGAATTTTATTAACATTTTTCTTTTGGTGCCTGTCATTTGGATCATACTTTTTTCTCATTCTTGCTTATTCCATTATTTTGGTGGGACATACTCTCACTGGGTTTCCCAGGAAAGGGTGAATAAGAGAAATAATTTTGTAGACCATATACATGGTCTAAAAAGACAGTCTCCGCATCCTTGATTAATTATTTAGCTGGGTATAGAATCCAGGCATTTACAAGATTTCAACTGTTGCTATTGAGAACCACAATGCCATTCTGATGCCTGATCTTCTGTGTAGAATCTGTTTTGTCACCCATTTTTCTGCCTCTCTGGATATTTCACAATGATATGATTTAATAATGGTTCCCTTATAAAGAATTTTCATCAGTCTCCTTTCTAGCTCACATGTCACCCTTTCCTTCGAAAACAGGCATCTCATATTTATTATTATCATCATTTTATTTGTATACATTTAACAGATACATGTGCAGTTTGGTTACACAGATATGTTGCATAGTAGTGTAATCTGGAATTTTAATGTAACCATCACACCTGAATAGTGTACATTTGCACTCATTAAGTAATTTCTCATCCCTCGCCCTCCTCCCATCATCCCACTATTATGAGTCGCCAATGGCTGTTATTCCACATTCTATGTCTATTTATACACATTATTTAGCTCCGCTTATAACTGAGAACATGTGGTATTTGACATTCCATTTGAGTTGTTTACCTTAGGATAATGGCTTCCAGTTTCATCCATGTTGCTGCAAAAGACATAACTGCATTCTTTTTTATGCCCAAGTAGGGTTCTATCGTGTGTGTGTGTGTGTGTGTGTGTGTGTGTGTGTGTGTGTGTGTGATATATATATTACAAATTTTCTTTATCCCATAATCCACTGATAGACAGGTTGATACTGTATCTTTGCTACCGTAAATAATGTTTCAATAAGCATACAAATGCAGGTATCTTTTTGATATAGTGATTTTTTTTTGTTTGGGTAGATACACAGTTATGGGATTATTGGATCAAATGGTAGTTCTTTTTTAGTTATTGGAGAAATCTTCATACTGTTTTCTATAGAGGTTTTACTAATTTACATTCCCACCAACAGTGTATATGTGTTCCCTTTTTTCTGCATCCTTATAAAAATCTTTTTTTTAATCTTTTTACAGGTGGATATTCTGCCTGTTGTACAATATCTCATTGCATTGTGGTTTTAATTTGTGTTTTTATGATAATTAATGACATTGAGTATTTTAATATGCATGTCTTCTTTTGAGAAAATGTCTTTTCATGTCCTTCGTCTGCTTTTTAATGGGGCTATTTTGTTGTTATTCTTAAGTTATTTGAGTTCCTTGGAAATTCTGGATGTCAGGCCCTATCTGAGATTCATAATTTGCAAACATTTTCTTCCATTCTGCAGGTTATCTGTTTGCTCTGTTGATTATATTTTGCTGGCTATGCAGAAGATTTTTAGTTTAATAAGTAACATTTGTCTATTTGTATTTTTGTTGCTTGTGCCTTCAAGGACTTAGTCATGAATTATTTGCCTAGGCCAATGTGTAGAAAAGTTTTTTCCTGGGTTTTAGTCTTCTATTTTAATCATTTCAGGTCTTATTTAAGTCTCTGATCTATCTTGTGTTGATTTTTGTATATGATGTGAGATAGGAATCCACTTTCATTCTTCTGCCTATAACAATCCAATACTCTTGGCATTATTTATTGAATAGGATATCCTTTCCCCACTGGTTTTTTTTGTTTTTTTTTTGTCAAAGATCAGTTGGCTGTAGATATGTGGCTTTATTTCTCAGTTCACTATTCTATTCCATTGATCTATGTGTCTATTCTGTCTTCCACTACCATGCTGTTTTGTTTACTATAGCCTTGCGTAACTTGAGGTCAGGTAATGTAATGCCTCCAGCTTTGTTTTTTTGCTTAGGATTACTTTGGCTATTTGGGCTCTTTTTTGGTTCCATATGGATTTTAGGATTTTTTTTACCAATTCTGTGAAAAAATGATACTGGTAATTTGAAATAAATTGCATTGAATCTGTAAATTGTTTTTGGATGATATGTTCATTTTAATGCAATTAATTCTTCTGATCCATGAGCATGGGATATTTTTCCATTTGTTTGTGTCATCTACAATTTCTTTCATCAGTTTTTTGTAGATTCCCCTGTAGAAAGCTTTCATCTTCTTGGTTAAATATCTTCCTAGGTATTTTATTTATTTATGTATTTATTTATTTAGTAGCTATTGTAGATGGGATTGCCTGATTTGGTTCTGAGCTTGATTGTTATTGGTACATAGAAATGCCACTGAATTTTGTACAATGATTTTGTATCCCGAAACTTTACTAAATTCATTTGCCATGTCAAAGACTTTTTTTGGAGAAGTCTTTAGGATTGGCAAGTACAAGATTACACTATCAGCAAACAAATCTTTGTGGAGTTTTGTAGTATAAATAGACTTACTGCTTGCTAATATCCCTTTTGCAGTGACTTGGAACTTTATTCGCTCAGTTGGTTAAAAAACTCACCAGCTTTCCCTAGCCCTCAAATTATTGAAATGTCTTGTGCTTTATTATTTCTTCTCTTCTGCTTTCATCCTTGCATAATTACAACTGTTTTTATTCAAATGGGACTCAATAAGGGAGACGACATGAGTGTACACATTCTATCTGCTACCTTAACTGCAAGTTAATTCAAAAACTCTTACATTTATTTTATTAATATAATTACCATAAAACATTTGATTCAGCTATTTTTTCTGTTAATTCAATAGCTTTTTAAGTTTCTTATTTTGCCTTTGTTTTAAATAAACTGCCTATAAATATGAACCTTTAATATATCAGCAATATATTTACTAGCATGTGTAGTAGCGATAATTAATCTAATAAGACATGCAGTAATCTGTTTTGAAAAATGAGTTTTTTCCGTAAAAACTTACTGAAAATCATTTCATTATTTTTTGCTTGAAATCTTCCTGAATTCAGTGCCACTTACTTTTTGTCTTAAAGAGGATTATGTTTACTGAATGAATATTCTTTTAGCTAGTGCTGATAATCTTTATTCACCAAAAACTAGTTGATTTACTCAATAGCAAAAATAACATTTCAGGTGCTGTGGAGACATGTAAGATAGGGTGTTTTTTATATATATATATGATCATCATTAAGTTGATACTTTTTTTCTTGCCTTTGCTGTCTAAACTTAGTGCTGTAATTCTAATTTTACTTCTCCTTGGCTGCTTTTTAAATCCTTGATGATTTACTACAGTATAAACTAAAGAAAAATAAAATATCCAGTCAAAACACTTATTTTACTAAAATATTGAGTCTATTACTGTGGTACTAAAAGCTCATATAGCTAAGGTAGTTTAAATAAAATAATAGAGTATATAACAGACGTTTTCCTCAGAGCTTTTCTTCCTTTATTTCTTCTGGGTTTCCAGATGGGTCTTAATTGTTTTTCAATAGAGTTTCCTTCATCTGGATATTATAGTTCTCAGCAAATACTCATTGAATTAAGATTGAATTATCACAAGAAAAATTCTTCTTGATGACAAAGTAAAATCTTTCAAGTTGGTTGAATAATTTGTAGAACATATACTAGAATATATACTAAGAAATTCTAGTAAAAAGCAGAGTTTCTGAGATTAGACTCCTTTCTCAGCTTCACTTCATACTGGCCAGGTGACTTGGGCCAAGGAATTTAACTTTTCCAAACTTTGGTTCCCTCATCTTTAAAATAAAGATTATAATTTCTTTTCCACAGGGTTTTAGTAAAGAGTAAATCAAATAGTCCATAGTGCATTGCTTCCCATGGGGTAATATCTCCATAATCATTAGTTGTTACTATTTTCTTTTTTTTTTGACTTCAATAAAATGTTTTATTAAAATAAACATCACCTGTTTCTTTTTACTTCTTTTTTTTATTATACTTTAAGTTTTAGGGATGAAGCTGGAAACCATCATTCTCAGCAAACTATTGCAAGGACAAAAAACCAAACACCGCATGTTCTCACTCATAGGTGGGAATTGAACAATAAGAACACATGGACACAGGAAGGGAACATCACACACTGGGGCCTGTTTTGGGGATGGGGGACGGGGGTGGGATAGCATTTGGAGATACACCTAATGTTAAATGACGAGTTACTGGGTGCAGCACACTAACATGGCACATGAATAGTTGTTACTATTTTCTTGTTTTGTGTTAAGGATTGAACTAGGTATTGGTGATGAGCAAAACAGCCATATTCAATGAGTAGAAGTATGAAACATGATTAGTCCTAGGATAGACTAGTAAATGCATGTAGTTTTTCTTTAGACTGGTCTGGATTTATGATCTGGTTTTGGGGCTATCTGTTATTTTTCGCAAGTTATTTAACCCCTCAAAGTCTCAGTTTTCTCAATTATAAAATGGTTATTCTAACAACACCTTCATTTGATTGTCATGACAACTGTATAAGAAAATGACCATAACATGAGTAATGCAGTCTTTTTCACAAAGAAGTGCACAATCATGTCATTATGACATTAATATTTATTCCTGAAACAACATGCAAAATTTTAATCAGTTAATGGTGTATATTCATCCATTATTCATCATTTAAGAGTGATACACATATATAAACATTGATGTTTATACACATTTTGTGAACCACATAACATAATTAAAGGTATGCTTTAATTATAGTCTTGTCTTTAAGGCACACCTTCTGAGAACTGTTTCTACCTGGGGGGGAGGTTTTGAATAACATAGTGGTACTCTATTTTTAGGCACCAATTTAAGAGGCTTGTACTTCTGAGGGAAAAAAACTACTTAGAAAGTTTTAGCATGGGTTCTGTTCTTTCTATGAGATGTAAATTTTGTTTTCTTTTCAAATAGGGAGTAGAGACTGTCCATGCGCTCTTTCTCATCCCAGCTCTCCTGAATGTGAATGTCCAAATTAGTCACCAGGAACATAGTGAAATTAGCACAAAGCTTTCATTATTGCTGTGAATAATAACAATCCAAATTTTACTGTTTAATTTCTAGATGAAAACAAGTGTTACTTTTTACAAAATAAATAATGTGAAATTATTGCTTGCATCTTTTCCTCTGCAAGTAAACCTGACCAACATTTATTCATAGCTTTCTGCATGATATCAACATAGCAAACAATTCAGTGCATTTGATTTTGTAAGAAACTTAATCAGATTAATTATACCACATTTTGAAAATCAGATAATTTGTTAATTTAAATTTTCATTTTTATAGCATGTTTTCATGATATTACATAGACTGAAGCCTATTAGAAATACTCATGTCCATTATTTATTGCACATTTTAATTGAACTTTACAACAAAAGAACATTTCTTTGAAGATAAAAACTATTTTTACTTTCCATGTCTATAACGTATGATTTAGTTGTTATGATTCTACCAAATAATTTAGATCTTAACCATATGAGATAACTGGAAAAAATTTTAAATGTTCCAAATTCTCTCCATTTCCCATATAGAGAAATAATTTATATTAATTCTTAAAATAAAAAGAAACATGAAAATAACACTGAGGTTGGAGTCAGGGACATCTCCACCCCAGATTAAATAGGAATTTGTGAATAAACATACAAGTAAAAATCTGAAAAAAACAGCAATAGGGAAAAAGAGTAAATTATATGCAAATTATCAAAATGTTACTGGAAGAATATGAAAAAGTTTTATGCTTTCCCTTATATTGTCTTCAATATTTCTGACATAGCTAATGTTTTGTCAAGTTTTGGCAAATAGTGAGTTTTACCAAATAGCAAGTGAGGATTACACAAACTATATTTCTAATAAAGTAATTGCTGTATGCAAAAATCAATGAAGTAAAGATCATCAGTTGAACTCTCCTATTTTACAGATGAACAAACAGGCTAGTGAGGTTAATTGAAGTCATAGAGAACATCCTGTGAGCTACTTGCCGAACTAGAAATAGAACCCATGTATGTGTTCAAGCTCCTTCATGCTTCACATCACTGGGCCACTCTATATCAAAATATTTCCATTCTCTGATTTTTCAACAAAATTTTAAAATATTATCTACCAACATATTTTCTTCAATCTATAGCAAAACTTTTTAAAGAAATTGTCTGGACCAATGATCTCTCAACTAGGATGGACAAAACCCAGAAGCTGTGCAGTGAACTATGTAGTGAACTGGTCACTACAATGCAAGAGAAAATACTGTAACTTTTACTTACATTTACTTTTATCTCAAGATAAAAAAATTAAAGTTCTCAAACAATGTATATTAGCATATATGTTGGATGACAATTCCTCTTAGTATGCTCAGAGTAATTTTAGCTCCTGTTTTCCAATAAAATTGTTAAATAATATTTCCTTTCACTTTCAAAATTGGCCCAGTTGAACAATAAGTTATTTGGCTAACAAGTAAAATGTGTGTACAAGCACATAAAAAGTACTCTAATGAGACAGTAGGTGCTTGACAATCTGGAAGGGTCCACTATATCACTTCAATATATTTCAACACACAACCATTAACTAAACATAATACAAATGGAAAATGCCTGGAAAATATTACTGCAAAAAAACTAGATTGATGTTTATAATCATAATGTAAGCATGAAAAAACAATCAGAAAATGACAGAAAGAATATTTTTAACCTTTAAACTCCTAAAGCTATTTGTCAGTCCTATAATATGATGAAAGTTGAAAAGGAATTAACTACAGTAAGCAAGGTATTTAAAAACCACAAAACCAAACACTTTTTTTGAACGCTTAATACATATTGATTCATTTGGTCTTTATCTCTATTGGATAGGCATGACTATCTTACATTTAACTTGTGATGAAATTGAATCACAAAGATTTTCAATAACTTTTCCAAAGCCACGTAGCTATTCTTCCTTGAAGACCATCTGAAAGATTTTTGAAAGTATCATATTAATAGAGTAGCATATTAATATTATTCATATAAAAGCATTGCATAAAAGTAAGGCACACAGACTGACCCTATGTTTACGGTCTATAAAAGTGAAAAATGAAAATAGTCCACTCTATTCTTGGAATTTAATATACAGATTTATTTGCAAAAATATGAAATGATCATATACACATTTATCCATTGCAGCATTGTTTGTAATGGGAACATTTGGAAACAACCCAACTGTCCATCACCTGGGGATTAAGCAAATTGCAGCAAAAATAACAAGAAAAAGACAGCTATACAAAAGAATTAGAACATCCACATGTAGGTCCAGTGTTAATATTTCTATCTTGATCATGAAAAGCAAGATACAAAACAAAATGTATAATAGGCTTTTTTTTGGTAAAATGATGCAAAGTAATCTATGTTTACATTTCAATGTGCATTCATAAAGATACTCTGGAGGTTAAACAAAAAAAAGGCAGGAAAGGATCAGTGTTCACTTTAACCAGGATTGAGGAACAGGGGTGTCTAAATGAAATGGAAGAGGGATTTTCACTTCGTATTTTGGGGTTATTAAACTATGGTCTTATTCTCCTTCCTCAAAATTAAATTAACTTAAAATTTAGAAAGCATTAAAACTATGGTATCATAACTGATTATATCAGCTAAGATAAATCAAAAACCATTAGAAATTAATCTGCTATGGTAAAAAATTACGAAGGAGAGATACAAAATGTAAATGATATTTCCTTGTATTGGCTCTCTTCTTGTCAATCTTTATCAGTATGCAGCACATAATTTATTTTTATGTTTTGCATATTTTGTTTCATAAATTTAACTACACTTTTTTTCTACACATACTAAGACCATTCATAAATTTCTTCTATTCTTAATAAATAATACACCAACATGCATCTCTTGACTTTAATGGACAAGAATGAAAGATCGTGATGTTTGGGAAGATTGGCCATTTCTACAATTTATGAGTTGTATAGACTTGGATAGGATTCTTCACTTCTCTCGGATTCTTTCTTCAGCTGTGAACTGAGAAAATGATTATTCCCTTTATTTCATTTCTTAATGAGATATTGTAGGTAAATCCTCTAACACCTATTGGGGATTCAATGACTTTCCTTTTGCTTTTCATAAATAAAATGGTATTCCGGAAACAAAAGAGAACTTCCAGCTGATAGATCCAGGCATGATTCATGGAGAAGGTAACATTTACTCTGAAGCCTGGAGCAGAATTACAAGTTGGACTTGTGAAAATGTAGGAAAAGAAATTCTCAGAAGAGAAAACAACATGAGCAACATGAACTAGTTTAAAGTGTTAGAAGTAAAAGATATGTAAGGAGTACACCTGTATATCAGCTTACAAGAAGCATAATATGCATAAAATTGGAAGTAATTAGAAGGCAGAATTTTTAAGGTATTAAAATTCTCACTAAGAAATTTGGACCTACATTTATTAAGAACAAATACCTGTTAAAAGGTTTTGTATGACATAAATAGGAGAGTGAGTTATGAAGAAAAATTCAGCAACGGAGTGTGTCTAGAGTGGAAAGAACTTGTGTAGGAAGACACTAATTATGAGTCTTTAGGAAGAGTCATGAGAGAAGTAAATAAGAAGCATGGATTTGAAGAGCTGTAGTAAAATGATGGGGTAGTGACTAGCAGAGTTACTATGAAGGAAGCACTGTAGAAATGTCACCTACCATAAAAGAATAAAAATGATATAGTTATGCATACATGGAAATGTCACAATGCATTACTGCTTTGTGGCCCTGCCCAGTCACTATTCACTTTTCCTTTAGATGTTGTATTTAATGATAAGTGGTGAATGGTTTAGTATTCTTCATTGCACAAGTAGTATGTCAAGGATGTAACATTATATATGACATATATAATGTTTATATATATATAATGACATTATATAATGTCATATATAATGTTAAGTTATATTTATATATATGACAACTTAACCCAGTACATAGCTATTTTAATAAGAAAACCAGATAAACCAGAAAAACCTCCCATCTTAAGGTCAGTTTCTTAGGAATCTTAACCACATCTGCGACCTTAATTCCTTCTTGCCATATAACTTGACATGTTCACACATACTGGGGATTAGGATGCAGGCATCTCTTGGAGCCATTATTCTGTCTACCATAGTGCTCAACCTGGGATTTTTCAGTATATGAATTCCAGAGTTTTCCTACAGACAAATGGCAGAGACCAACATCATAGGAAACCAGGCTGGCAGTTGGACAGAATCATTTTTTCACAAAGTTGCTGAGCACTGGTGACATTTCTAGTTTTATACACCATCACTTGCCAAATATCCTGAACCTTGCTAAGCTCTTTGAAGAATCTCGTATTTATGATATTCTTTCTCACACTTACGCATTTGAAGATCCTTTTCACTTGTTGAACTCTCATTAATTCCTCCTAAATCTCCATAATTACAGCAACTTACATGTACATTTATGTACATATTTCAACTCTTTCTAACTCTAGACAAGGAATTTCTTTAAAACAACAACAACAACAACAAAAATCTGAGATGGAAGTTATTCAGTCATACTTTTACTCTTTTATTAAATTATTCATTGTTTTTTAGTCATTTGTGGGTTGCTTTCCAGTGAACATTGCTAGACTTATTTCACATTATTCCTGAGCACAGACCAATCTTAAGAGCAAAAATGGGATAAATTATTTTTTATAGTGTAAATTTCCTGTGTATTTTCTCTGCCTGGAATGTCTTATGTAGATCAAATTCTGCATATTCTATAAGGTCCATCTTGAGCCTCATTGCCCTCATAACTGATCATCTCTTAATTACTTTTATTAGAGACTAGTGACCCTAACTTAATTGGCATTTATTCTTGATATTGCATTGAGATATCATTGACTTTTTTTTAAATTTAGCTTAAATTTTTAACTTCCATTTATTTGCAATGTCTCTCCAATAATGTAAAAACTTCACAAGAATTTCTTGTGACTCCCATAACAACAAACATTTAAGTTTTTGAATTATTTTCTCATATGTGAAAAAACTTAGTTTCATTGTCTTGTATTTATTTTTATAGGACATTTCCATTAACACCAAATCTCATTTAGAAGAGATTCCATAGAATCTTTCATTCTGTCAGTTGGATATATATCCTATTAGCAGTGAATACTAATTGATTGACAGTGTTCAATAAGCATTTTCTCCAATATTTTTATAATCTTGTTAAATTAAAGGTAAAAATAATACATTTTGAAATGTTAAAAGTAAACATTCACTCTTAGATATTTATATGATACTGTGATGAAAATCTGTATTTCAATTAAAAACAATAACCCTATGTCACATACCCTCCTAACTTTTTTATTTTAATACCTTTTTATCACTGCTTGCATCATCTTATATATCTTGGATTCGTTTTCTTCCTGCTATAAAATATTTTCTAATAATATTTCCTGCAGATTGTTCATGAGGTTAGCCTTCCAAGTAATTATATGTGTATTTTACCCTAAATTTTGAAATAATAATTTTGATGGGTATAAAATTATGATGTCATTTTCTCTCAGGATTACAAATATATTTCTCTATTACCTGTTTGTATTCAGTATTATTAATAACAATAAACTACCAACTTGAAGGCCATTTCTTTGTGTATTATCTACCTCTTCCTCTGGTAACTTTTACATTTCTTTCATTATCCCTTATTTTCAAAAACGTCAGCAAAATTGTCTAAATGTGGTGATTTAAATCCAGAGGTATTAGTGCATCATTTCATTAAAAAACTATAACTTTCTTCAGATCTGAGAAATTGTGATCATTATATTTAAAGTTATTCTCTCTAGTTTATCCATTCTTCACTTCTCCCCATTACTGTTAATAAATATTGGAACTTCTAGTTTTTATTCTCCACAGTTCTTCATTTTTTAAAATAATTTTGTCTTTTTGGACTGCAATCTCTGGGAAATAAAACACTTGGCTTGGACGATCAGCCTACTAATATTTTCATTGGCAGTGTACAATTTTGCAATGATTTCATTGATCAAAATTTTTATTTTAATATTAATTTTGTGTCAATATTTTTAACTCTCAATAATGTTATTTTTATAACAAAATGTTTTTGATCCTTGATATATTATTCTCCTTTATCTCTTTACAACTTGCCATTAAATTTATTTTAAACTCCTTTCTATATTGCTCAATTATCTCTATGTCTTGAATATAAGGTTTTTCATTTGCTATACCTCTCTTACTGAGTTGAATATTCTAATATATATATTTTTTTATTTTCCATGATAGAATGTTTCCATGCTTGTTTTCAACCACAGTTTCTCATGATTACTGTTACTTCTCTCTACTGTTTCTTGTTTGTTTCTCAGGGATTTCTGATCTTGAAATGTCCACATGTTTGGGGGATAATGATGGTTATTATTACATCTTTTTTGTTATTTCTATATATTTGCTCCATGAGGAGATCTACTGGCTTTGACTTTTTTGGCATCAAGTGTTTTGTTTCAGAAATCAATACTTTTGATACAAAGCAACACTATGTCCTACTATGATGACATGTTAAACATTAATGAATGTTATGTATGTTCATCAACATTAGTGGTCTCATACCACAAACAGAAACATTAGAGTAATCTTGGATTTATTTGTTATTATCCTATGTACCTGTACTAGCAAATAATATATGTGAAAACCCGAAAACAATGCTTAATCTGCTAGTTCATGCTAAAGCACTACAATCAGGACAAGTAAATACATTTAACGTGGAAACACATTCTGCAGTAGTTGATGTCCAAATACAAACAAAAAATTCCAATTTCTTATTTTTATAAGAATTATATGGTTATTAATTCACTTAATTCACATAATTATTTCTAAAATTCTGTGAGGTTGGATTTAATATACTTTTTCAGATAAGAATATTTAAGTAGAATATTATCTCAGCCAGTACCACAGAAGTATTATAGAGGAAAACTTTCATCCAAACCACAGTAGCCTGGCTCTAGAGTTTATTTGCTTAACTACTGTACATACTACTTCGGTGGGAAGAATTCCTTCTTGACTTGTGAACCCATATTAAGTGCATTGATTACAACTGTTTGACATAAGGAAACCAAAACTCAGACATTTGCATAGCAAGTTTTATATTTCTTAATTTTAAAACTTATACCCCCTAAAACTTAGCATATATCTTTCTGTTGGCAAAACAGTCCTAAGGCATTTCTGGCTTCTCTAGGAGACTATCTCCACAGTGTTTTCTTTCTTTCTCTTTTTTTTTTTTTTTTTTTGACACGGAGTTTCTCCCTTGTTGACCAGGCTGGAGTGCAATGGCGTGATCTCGGCTCACTGCATCCTCAGCCTCCCGTGTAGCTGTGATTACAGGAATGTGCATGCGCCACCATACCTGGCTTAATTATTTTTATTTTTATTTTTTTATTTTTTTGTATTTTTACTAGAGACGGGGTTACTCCATGTTGGTCAAGCTGGTCTTGAACTCCTGACCTCAGGTGATCCGCCATCTTGGCCTCCCAAAGTGCTGAGATTACAGGCATGAGCCACTGCGCTCAGCTTCTCCATAGTGTTTTCTATCTCTTCACAGTAATTAGAACAATTACCAGTGAAAGAGAACACTGAAAATTCTCCTGTTTGTAATCTCAGTCTCCTCGTGGTTTGATCCCAGAATTCTGATTTAAATTCATCATCTCTACCTAATTTTATTTTTGTTTAATTTTTATTTTATTTATTTATTTTTTTGAGACAGAGTCTCGCTCTGTCACCCAGGCTGGAGTAAAGTGGCGCGATCTCGGCTCACTGCAACCTCCACCTCACTGCAACCTCCACCTCCCAGGTCCAAGCAATGCTCCTGCCTCAGCCTCCCGAGCAGCTGGGATTACAGGTGCGTGCCACCACGTCCGGCTAATTTTTTGTATTTTTTGTAGAGATGGGGTTTCACCGTGTTAGCCAGGATGGTCTCCATCTCCTGACCTCGTGATCCGCCCACCTCGGCATCCCAAAGTACTGGGATTACAGGCGTGAGCCACCGCGCCTGACCCATCTCCACCTAATTTTGTTCTCCCAGTTGCAGTTCTTATCTCATTAAATTTTACCAGCATCAACCATTTTCTTAAGCTATATACAGTAAATGTATATACAGTATATGCGTGTCATCCTTTATTTATGTCTTCCACATTTTTATCTGTATTAGTCTGTTCTCACGCTGCTAATAAAAATATACCCGAGACTGGGTGATTTATAAAGGGAAGAGGCTTAATCTTAATGGACTCACAGATCCACACGGCTGAGGAAGCCTCACAATCATGGCGAAAGATGAAAGAAGAGCAAAGGGACATCTTACGTGGTGGCAGGAAAGAGAGAGTTTGTGCAGAAAACTCCCATTTATAAAGCCATCAGATCTCATGAGACTTATTCACTATTATGAGAACAGTATGGGGGAAACTAACATCACTATTCAATTATCTCCACCTGGCCCCACCCTTGACATGTGGGAATTATTACAATTCAAGGTGAGATTTGGGTGGGGGCAGAGCTGAACCATATCATTATCCAACTAATAGCCACAGTTTTTTTTTTTTAGTTCTATCATACACACAGAAACACACACACACACACATACACACAAGTATAGCCACGTATACTTCTCTCTCTAAGTTATCTACAAATGGTAAAATGCAAGATTAACATCTAATTTCTCATATGCAACATGGGACATTACACTAGAGTAAAAAAGGCTGCCCAAAGATATTATTCAGCAAACTGAATGAGAAAATTTAAGAAAATTATTGTTCACTGGATTAGTCCATTTTGTGCTGCTATAGTAGAATACCTGAGGCTGGGTAATTTATCAACAATAGACGTTTATTTGGCTCATGGCCCTGCATGCTGGGAAGTCAAAGATCAAGGAGCTCCATCTGATGAGAGCCTTGTTGTCACATCGTCTCATGGTGGAAGGCAGAAGGGCAAGAGAGCACACACATGTGAGAGAGAAAGGGGACCAAACTCATTCTTTTATTAGGAACCCACTCCCACAGTAACTAATCCACGTTCATGACAACAGCATTAATCCACTCATGATGGCAGAAACCTATGACCTAATCACATCTTAAACACCCCACCTCTCAACATTGTTATACTGGGGATTAAACTTCCAACACATGAACTTTGGAGGGCACATTCAAACCACAGCATTCACTTATTTTATCAAAGGAAAATTTTTGAGGAAATACCATGGTCTAGTACTAATCAGCCATAATGGGATTTGAGAAATATCCCATAATGGGATGGGAGAAATCAAGGAGTAGACTAAATGATGAAAAGCTTACTAGGATGCAGACTCAATGACAGCAAAAATGTTTGTTTTGTCATGGCTAGACTCCAGAGCTTGAAGTGTCACATAAAATGAGCATTCCAAAATTATCTGATAGATGAATACATGATTACTTTGATATAATATATCTAATTTAGTTTATGTAATGTATGATTAAATAAAAATGGATAATGCTAGATTGTTTGTTAACATAAAATGTAACATGAAGTATGGTTACTATAGAAGAAATAAAACACAAGAAAATTTCACACCCTAGAGTTGGATAGAGTGATATTAATAAATGTATTTCTAAATTTTATCTAATGGGTGAGAGAAGGGAAGGAGGATGTAAAACGAAGATAATTCTAAAGGTTTCATCTTATTAGGATTTGGAGGAAAGCAGTAAGAGCCCTTAACAGTAGGTGAAAGAAAAACTTGATTTTTTTTTGATATAAAGTAGAGTAAGCTATTTTTATTACAAGTTGCAAGGAAGAGAAAGTAAATAAACTTTAAAATTAGCTAGAAAAGGTGAAATAATTGAGCAAGTCATAATGTAAAAATATATTAATATAATAAAAGAAAAAACTAAAATTAAATATTATTCATACTAAATGTAAATGAATAGTACTATTAAAAGATAGAAATGGCAAGATTAGATTAGAAACGATTATTGGTGCCATCTACAGAAACACTAATAATAACGTGATGTAAAAAGTGAAGATAAATTGGTAAAAAAGAAATCAGGAAGTGCACTTAAAGTGGAATAGCAGCAGTTCCAGTAATACCAAATAAAGCAGAATTTAAACAATATTTCATTATATAGTTATATGATTTTCTGAAAGAAATTATAGTAAAAAATCTGTAACATAAAAGTTGCAGCTAAATATAAAAAGTAAAAACTGTTAGAAATACACAGAGAATACACAAAAATACAATTATGTAGGATGATTTCACTTCTCTACATTTGATACATCTGGAAGCTAAAATACAAGTGTGGATATATGAAGGCAAATAATCAATTAAACAATTTATATTTGTTTAAAGCATTGCCTTTGAAATGAAAATAAGCATTTTTTTAGACCAGTGAATATTTACACAAATTCAAATAGCTACTTGAAAAAAATAAAACATAAAAAAAGTATTAAATAATGGAGGTGTTGCAGCACACATTATGTATTATAATCTAATACTATTAGAAAAACATGTAGGTTTGATCAGAGTACATTATATGTAAAATTAAGAACACTAAACAACACTTGAAACATTTAGGAAATTAAAAGGAAAAATTATATACAACGTAGAAAGCAATACAAATGAGAACAATTTATATTAAAATCTAATGATTATACACAACTCAGTATTTAAAGGAAGCAAAGTGTAAAACTTAAATGCCTTCATCATGACAGAAGAAAATTTTTAAAGGGCACCAAGTAATTAACTTAAAAAAATTCAAAATAATAAAAACAAAATAGATCAGACTAAACTTAAACTTAAAATTAATAAATTTAGTAGCCCCCTAAAATATTAGAATGGGTAAATAAATCCAAAAGCCGATTCTACACAAAGGCTAGTAAAAGGAACACTTTATATGACTAATTAAGGAAAATAAAGAAAACAACACTAGGTAAAGAATAACTTTTAAAACTAGTATGAAGAAAGAAGATATGATTAAAACCACAAGAAAGCTTACACAATTTTTGAAAGACTAATACACAGAATTCTATAGCAATAGTTTTGAAAACCTTTGGGAAATATAAGATTGTTCTAGAAAGTACAAATTACTAAAATTGATCCAAGATCAAGTGGAAATTTGAATAGACTAATAATGATAGAAAATTTAGAAAACTGATTAAAATTCACTAATACAAAAAGACATAGATTAGATAAGGGCCCTACTTTATCTAACATGTAAAAAAATTCAATACTATTAAAAGAATTTCAGGCATGGGAAATGATGGGAAAGTGTCCAGTTTATTTTCTAATACCACTATAAACCCCCCAAAAATAATATAACTAGAGAAAACTATAGAGAAATGTTATTTATGAATGCAAATAAAGAATTTTAAAATAATTTATTATGACAGTAAACTAGTGTTATTTACTAATTGCCTTACTCAACTTTGTTTCCATCTACTAGAAATTGTCAAGATAATTGTACCTGTTCTGTGAATGGTGCCTCATAGTGTTATGCAGTGCAAGCCTTGCACAATCATGCATGGAGCAGGCCTGACACACTGACAAAAATCTATTACAGATAGACTAAGGATTTTACATATCAACATTAAAAAACAAAGTATTACAAATGAATCAGGGAGTGAGATCTCATGCAAACTTTAGGAATATTGCAGAATTCTTAACCCAAACTGGAAACCAAGAGGCTTTACAAAAATTCTACATTCAATAATTTAATATAAATTAAAGCTTTTTATAGTAAAGCATATTATATGGAACTTAATAGAAAAAAAGAAATTTGGAAAAAATACTGTTAAATGAAATAAAGAGATTTTATCTAGAATAGACAAAGAGTTCCTAGAAATTAAAAAAAAAACTCAATGTAAATGTTGGCAGTAAATATGTAAATATAACCTATAGAAAATAAAAAGCCGAAAAAGGAAGTCAGAAAGGTAAATCTAAATGGTCAGAATATTAACTGTTATTCTAATTTACATTTTGTTAATTGATAATAAAATTAAATTGTGATATTATATTATTTAGTACTTACTAAATTAGTAACAATTAGGAAGCACTACAATACTTATTTTGGTAGAGGAAGGTTAGTTTCACATATTGCTGATGGAATTTAAAGTGTTAACAATAATATTTCTTTAAAAATGTCAGAAATACATAGAGCCTTTAACCCAGAAATTGTGAACCAAAGATGAGTAACTTTCTAATTTACATTTTCCTAATTGATAAGTTATGATACTACATGATTCTGTATTCACTAAATCAGCAACAATTATAAGAGCTATAATACTTATTTTCCTAGGGAAAGGGTAGTTTCACATATTACTAATGGAAATGTAAATTGCTGCAACCTCTTTTGGAAAGGAGCCTGGCAATATTTCTTAAAATACAAAATACATTGAGCCTTTAACCCAGAAATTCCATTCCTAGGTGTTCATCACAGGGAAACAAAACACCTATAAGTATAAAAGCATAAGTTTGTTACCTTGTAATAGATAAAAATAAACAAAAATTGAATGTAAATCAATACATAAATGGATAATAAATTAAGGCACAGCTACTCGATAATTTATTAAAAATAATAAATTAGATCTACACAGGTTAATGTGAAAGGATTGCCACAATGCATTGTTGGAAAATGAGATTAAGAAAATGGTATAAAATAACCCCATTTTGTAATTAATGACCATAACTTCTTCTATGTATGCTAATTTGTAGGCCTGAACTTGTAGAGAATAGTGAGTCATCACCATACAAGCCTCTTTGTGTGAAGACTTGGGAGTGGTCTGATATAGGTAGTCTTAGAAGCCAAAAGAAGATAAAGAAAAAGGAACGAATAAAAATAAATTTAAATGTATTATGTAACTGAAATACAGAGGTCTTATATTTCTTGAGGAGAGCAATATGCCTTCAAAACATGTTCTGAAAAATCTATTAGCCTTATCAAACTTTGTAGTCACATATTCTTGTGGGATAAATTTACGTTTTCTTAGCATACATCAATTGTTTGGCTAAATCAAATTAAATGCATTTGTTTACAAGCTGAAACTTTTTGAATTAAAGTACATGGCTATATATTCAAGTAATCAAAATGAATCTTCACATAGGACTATATTTTAGTATATTATTATAAGAAAGATATCCTATAACATGACCATCAATGAAACTTTTAGTTTTCTATCTACAAACTGACATTCTTACTCAACAGACCTTCCATGTGGTCTACAATTTATGTGAAAAGCAACTGAATTATATGTATTCCTTATATCTGGGGTGATAAAAATAGCTTTTGCAATTTTATTCTGGAACTTGTATTCTAAATACAATATTTAAACAAAATTCAGTATTTTTAAAAACTTTTTAATTTTAAGACAGCAACTGCTGAAGGAAGTGCACTAATAAGAATTATTTTCTTTCTCCAGAGAATACATTTAGTGTCACATTTTGATCAGCAAGTGAGTCAAGACTGTGATATTTTCAACTAATAAGATTTTAATAAATGCCTCTGAAAATGAAAGGAGGCTAAAATGCTATTGAGCTATTATAATATCTCAACTAGTTTCCTGGTAACAGTCAGTCTATAGTAAAAATGCCTCTTAATAGTTTCCCTAGAATGAATTAATTCTACAAGTTTATTAATATCTCATACCTCAGTAAGAAAGAGTTTGTTCTCTTGGTAACTCCTGGTAGGAATTTCTTGGCTGCCATTCAAGATTAGGGCCAAGCCACAAAGATGCCCTATTGAGTGAAACTGGCATCTATATCTGGACTTAGCTCATCAATAAATTACCAGAAGGAATATTTCCTTTCTGTCACTGGGGAGCTGCATATGAAATCCGCTTCTGCTTACTGCTTGTTCATGGTCAGGCCCAGACCTATTGGGAGCAGGGAAGGCCAGGCACAATGACTCATTGAAGCCTGAGCACAGGGAAGGAAATGCTCAGATGGCCAAAATGCTATGTGGAGTTCCATTCAGAGCACCACATATTTCCCTGAAACTTGCTTAGGAAAACATTCTAATGCTGTTTTTAGTGTGTTCTATTTGTCATTTTGAAACACAACACATTAGCTGCTTTGAACTCCTGGGCACTAAAAATATTTAAGTTACATAAGCAGATTGATTGAAAGACTAAATGGAGCTTTTAACTCAACACACTCAAAAGCATCTCCTTATTGCTCTAACGAATAGTGAAGCTCTTGTAAGCGACTGTGGAAAGAGTTCCAGCCAGCCAGCCCATGTTGGACAGTGCAAAGGAGCAGCAAAACCAAGATAAACAGTCGTGCATATTTTCTACTGCCGGAATGAAAAGCAATGTTTGGCAAAAATATATACTCTTTTTCCTATTACTATTACAATTCTTGCATGACACTCATGTTCAATTGTTGGCTCACTGGAACTTTCAAAATGTTTGAAGGTAGAAGAAAAACAGAAGAAAGAGATACTGCTTTTGTGCCCTATTACATCCCATACATATTTGCAAAGCAGACACCATGAAAATATAAAAGCAAACTTTCCAAATCTACTAGTCTTTTCTGCCTTTGTTTTTGTTTTCTTTTACATTTTGGGAGCTTCGATTCATACAATTGAATCTTTTAGTGTGGGTACCTCTTTACCTTTGGTACTCCCTATGTAAAGCACCCACTGCCTCTTTTTAGGGCTGTGTAGTTACCAGTGAGTTTGGAATTTTTATCTGAATATTATGTGTGTGATATTATATGTAGAAAATATGACATAACAGTGATGAGAGAATCTTTATAGGGGCTCTTATATAAACAAGCTTTATTATACATGTGAAAATAAATAGTAAGAAAATCAAGAATAAATGGCATCATAAATATTCATAATGCAATTGTTTTTCAGCATGACTGAAAATAAATGTGACACCCCAAAATGTAAAACATAGATATGCACACATACCCCTCAACAGAAGATTGGTAACCTGGGTAACTTTCTTTGCATTCCCCTGCAGTCCTACTGAAGTACTTTACTGGGCAGGGTGGGGGAAGAAAAGTAAAAGAAGGACTTGGTGATGGCAGCGTAAGTCTCATGAAATGTTGAAAACAAAATAAGCAATTCTTAAAACTTTTTTCCTATTTTTTGATTAGCCATTTTGGGTCAAATGCATACAGAAATCAAAATAAAATTATAATTAAAATCCGTTTTAAAATCTAATTTATATCCAAATAAATAGGACAAATACCTGTTACCTTACTATAAATATAATGTTAACTTTACTTCATACTAGTTTCCCTAAGAAAAAAATTAAAACATTCTCGCTTGAGGCAGGGGGCACACCTCAGTCAGCCAAATTAACCTGCATAGCAGTAAAAATATATAATTGTATAACAGATATTTCTTAAAGAAAAATATTTTTAAAGCCTCCACATTTGAAGAATAATAAAAAAGAGATGGCTTTAATTAGTGACAAACACAGATGTGAAATCAAATGAGGAGGGGCACAGGATACAGGAAACTATTTGAACTATTTTAGCACTTGAAAATGTCAGACAATTTATTGAGGATTTATTCACTTGGTTTGGAAGGTCTTAGGGACTAGCTGTAAAAACATCTAAGAACTGGTCTGTTATAACTGAGTCAAACAGGAGTGTGAGCACAGAGTACTTTTCAGGTTATTTTATTACACAAGTAAATGAAAGGAACAAATTAATTACTGTTCCTTTAACTTGAGCCTTATGAATAAAAGAGAAATAACTAAGAAAGGAAAGTAAAAACTAAATTAGGAAATACTTCATTTTGGAAAAAAAATTAGACTGTCCCCTCTGCATGCCTTAAACCCAAAGGAAGATCATACCCCATTTAATTTCTTCCACATAGCAGCTTTAATTTTAGGAAATTTTTGCATTAATTTGTAATCCTTCAGCTATTGAAGGTTAAGCTAATATAAAAACTACTGTTCTACTCCACATGAAGCTTTTCAGAATATGTAAGATCATTTATGAGCAACTACTTTGACTTAT
The DNA here is from genome assembly GCF_028885655.2 of Pongo abelii. Taxonomy (NCBI): domain Eukaryota; kingdom Metazoa; phylum Chordata; class Mammalia; order Primates; family Hominidae; genus Pongo; species Pongo abelii. The sequence continues at coordinate 81,877,250 of NC_071990.2, read as the reverse complement.
TAGAAAAAAATGAGTTAAGCTGATTTTATATCAACATATTTAAGATGTTGAGTAATTTACATGTATTCATGTTATAAATTGTTATTGTATGCAGTTTACACTTACAGCTTATACTTATTGTATACACTTAAATTCAACCTCTTGTCCTGATTTTATCATGTATACAACTATTCATTTCTACAGGAGGACAGGCCTTCAAGTATATTGTAACTAGTCAGCAACCTATTGCCTGTCACATTTTCTGAATTCAAATTTGTTACTACTGTAACTGCCTTCCCTTATTATCATTGCATTAGCTCATACAACAAACTCAATTTGAAGGAAGCATATTTTAAGAAGCCAACTTTTGCTTCAGGAAAAAACTTTATTATTATTATTTTTTTGTCCTATATAGGCACCACTCTCACCCAATGATGAGAGGGACAAATAAGAGAAGAAAAGAAAATCCACATTTTGTAAAAACGATATTATTTTAGTTTTTCTCTTTTTTTCTCCTTTCCAAGTGATCTGGGGTTATTACTGTGAATTACTTACTACTTTAGTGTTGAATGTTGTTGTTTGTTCTGTGTCTAGAAAGTGAATTATCTCAAGTGCTAGGTGTTCATTTGTAGCTTAAATTTCAGAATAGTAATTGCATACATACTATTCAATAGGGTAAGTGCAGGAAAAATTGTTAAAGAAGTATTCAAATAAAAATGTTTCAAATCTCTCTTTTATATCTTATTTTAAAAATAAATAATAAACAATATCAATAGCCTTTTTTAGCTAATGGTAACTCCCTTTGTAAATTTAAGTTTATAATATCTCACACAGTTTCAAACTATGATATTTTCCCACCCCTTTATTCTATTATTCTACTTTTAGATTTTTTTTTTTTACTTGAGAATTATTTACACAAAAGGAAATTGCTGTAATCAAGTAACTTTATCCAGGTCACTGGAGCACCCTGCCTTCCTCTCTTCTGTTTTCCCACTCACCCCACACAAACTGGACTGTAGCTGCGAGCATCATTTTCCCTGTTCTAAAGACATCATAAAAGCAACTGGATAAGTGTGAGCAGTGGCCAACTTTTCTTTCTTTTCCTTTTGGTAAACAGTGTGGTTCACAAGTTTTCAACTCCACTTCCGAAACTTTCAGTCACTCTTGCAAACCACTACAGCCTGCAGGGCAAGATCATAATCAGAGAAAAAAGAACATCTTGCATAGAAGAACAAGAATGGTTGTGTGAGAAGGAGATTATATCAGAAATTACTAAGATAATGTTTTTCCCAAACTCATTTCTATTATTAGATACTGTTACCAGTATGTTATAAGGGAAAATAATGAGGCGAAACATTACAAACATAACATAAAGTTGGGCTTTTTAAAGAGATAGACTATTACTGGTTCTCATCATGTCTGGTCAACTGTCCCATGAACCTGTCGAATTAAATTTAACCGAATGAGAAGAATACAAATGTCTTTACCATAAAGCAATAAATATATCTACTGGCTACATTATTATTTCAAACAGATCATCTTTTACAACTTCTGTAGACAAATAAGGTTAGTGTAATTCAATTTCAGAAGTTCAGTAAAACTTCTGAAAACAATTTTGGGAGTTTCTTGACGATACAGACTCAAAGATCTCTACATCTGCAAAAGATTTCACTGCATAAAATATTCATAGGCCCTGTTTGAACTTAGCAATGTCTTTTGGTAAACATTTTACCTACACCCACCACTACTTGGAGCAACCTCAGAAAATATATGTCATTGTACTTTATAATCAATGTTCTCAGTTGTAACACAAAAAAGAAATGCAAATGCAAGAGTTAAAGATAGTGGGATAGAAAGGGAGCTGAAGTACTAAAAGTGCAGAAACTAACAATGTAAATGAAAAACAATAACCACATAGATTATAAAGTAATTATATTGTTATGACTGACTCTGATGATTTTAAAAGTCTCTTAATCATATCAGAGGACAATTTATAAATTGTCTCTTAACTCTATCCTACCTACCTTTATTTTTATAAACTTTTTCCTGACAAGTTTTTTTCCACACATATATTTGAAGCAATTCAGTCTATTCATATTCAAATGTTAAGTATGAATAAAGTCACCTAATTGTTCACTTCAAAAACTATGTAGGGATTGTTTATTGTAGTATCACTCCTAAAAAGCCTTTTCTTCTGTATAATTTCAACTACAGTTAAATATAATTTCTGTAATTTGTTTAATTCTTTAGATTTTTAGAATTTAAAAAAAGTAGGGTAAGTCCTTCACATAGCCTATGGGTCAACATATCAGGGCTGAATCAGGACAAAAAATGTGTAATAGACATCAGTAAAATTTGGAGGTAATTTGATTTCTTTTTTTGTGCCAATAACACGATGAGGTAAATTGAGAAAAAAAGCATGATGAGTAGTATACATTTAAGAAAAATGAAATTATTTTTGAGAAAAAGAGTTTTGAAAGAATGTGTGAAGAAAGCTTTCTTAAAGGGTCATATACTTTGTTTATTGGAATGAATCATGATCTCAGATGTCACGTTGGAGGTCCCTCCCATCCCCCATAGCTTGTGTAATGCTGCCAGATTTAAAAAAATATATTTATTTACTCTTTAAGTGTAGCACCTAGACAAGGGATATCTATTATCTGTATACACTAACCTCCAAAATGATCAGGACATTTTTAGGTATAGTTTAGTTGGTTTAATGTTTGAGCCGGAAATCTCAACAGAGTGGCAAATGTAGGTCAATACTTTCCAAACCTATCTGTTGAGTATAAGTTCTAATATGACTTATATATTCCATATTCATTTGAACATTTTAAAAGGTAGAGTATCCAATTACCAGTACGTGTAAGAGCCAAATAAAATGATGTAGTGCTATTAATGCTAACAAAATTGACTAACTATTGAAGTTTTGTGTTTTCTTGGTACTTCTTTCACACATTAACATATTCTTTTATGTTTTAGTCAACATATGTAATAATTTTCCTGTTTTATAAACAAAGATGCTGAGGTAGGAACTCTCCCAAGTCACATGGGCATTGACTGTCAAAGCTAGGGTTTAGAGCTGCTCTCCTTTTATTTTATGCTGTCAAAATGAAAATAAAGGTTATTTCTGAAAAATGTTGGAGTTGAATTAAATGTAAAACCAAAGTTGTGAATATAAATCTTTCTGACAATCTGAATCGTTTTCTGAATCTAAATAAATACTCATATTCAGAAGAATTTATCTATTTTTCTTCCACTTTTCCCTCTTTTGATATAACATAACAAATAAATTTTAACAATATTTTTACTTTGCTGTCATAAATTTATAAACCATCTTTGAGAGAATAAGACATAAAACATCAAGGGTTTCTGCAACCTGCAAGATTAAAAGCCTGGTAGCAGCTTTCATCCCACTCTGTACTTGAACCTGTCTGTGCCGACAGAGCTAGCAGACTGTTTAAAGTTCCTGTGGCTTGGGCAAAAGCCAGGCTTTACAGACACAGTTTCACAGAAGACAGACTTTTTCCCCTTTTGACTGGCCAAGTTTTAAATCCTTCAGTGGTTGAGTCTGATTAGAAAGGTAACACTGGGGGAAGGTGGAATGGAGTATGGGGGTTGGTTTGTTGAGAAGTTATGTTTTATTAGAAAATAATAATAATAAAGTGTCCTCAGCTGCAAAAGATCTAAAGACACAGATATTTTCAGTTCATATTAGAAGCTAAAAGATGGGTAACTCTTATGTCACTGGTTTTGCATTCATAGCTGCATTCATAGCTGCCTGGACATTTAAAAAAAAAAAAAAGATAAAGAAAAAAGTCAGCAGCCACCTTGCCCCTTCACTGCCATTGCTGTTTTCATTGGCTGGCTCTGAAGACACATTTCATTTCATTCACTCACTCATTTATTCACTCACACATTCTTTCATTTCTTTTTTTTAATTTTTATTATTATACTTTAAGTTTTAGGGTACATGTGCACAATGTGCAGGTTAGTTACGTATGTATACATGTGCCATGCTGGTGTGCTGCACCCATTAACTCGTCATTTAGCATTAGGTATATCTCCTAATGCTATCCCTCCCCCATCCCTCCACCCCACAACAGTCCCCAGAGTGTGATGTTCCCCTTCCTGTGTCCATGTGTTCTCATTGTTCAATTCCCATCTATGATTGAGAACATGCGGTGGAGCTGCAATAAACCATATCATTGTTCTAGAATTCTAAGTTTAGCTTTCTCTATGCCTGTCTTGCTCTATTCTCTAATCATTGAATCTCCAAACCGCTGAATTTTCTCTTTACTCCAATGTAGTTTGAAATAAGATAGTCTTATAAAGATATTTGATATAACATTTTTGTGTGTGGAGGGAAATGTGTGTGCAATATATATTCAATTCAAAAGTATTGATGTAAATATTTATACTTTCGTTGTGCTAAAATGATACAACAAGTACTTTTGCTTCATGGAAAGATACAACAACCACCATGACCTATAACAGGAATCCTTCATCATGGATCCTTGAACCTCCTCATTAGGTGAGTTCTCAGGGTTTTGTGAAGACTGAAATTACATGAAAATTGTATGTGTGTGTATATATATAAATGTATATATTATATATAAAGGTATATACAATATATACATGTATAATATTTATAATATCCAGTGAAGACATTTGATATTTCTATTAGGTTCCCAGAGTATTCTTTGACATACATCTAAGAACAAAACTGTGTATCACTTATGATCAATACCTTTATTAAAAGTTGTATATATGTACTTTCATTAAAATCAAGATACATGAATTTTATTTCTGATTGGCAATAATTATGGGCATCGGAACATTCAGAAAAATGTTCTCCGCAAATAATCCTTCTAAGTCTTTTTTCTCTTAGAACATACCGGTCACAAATTTTCAGATGTGATGTTGGATTCCAGTATGTAGGAGACAAACTTTAACAACTAACCAAAAATAAACAAACCCTAAAATAAGTCACTTAATCCTCTTTTCTTCACCAGAGCCTATGGTTTGCACTCCTTCCAAATTTAAAATTCTTCAGCAAGATTCACAGATACCTTCATATCATTTACAAATCATTTCATATTCATGATCTGAGTTCTAGTCAAATCTGCTAAGTACAAAACTTACGAAATTTTGCATGTGTCACCATTAAGTTAGTTCACCATGCCAACTCTGAGAAAACTTTAGAGGCTAAAATAAAGTGAAGAAAGAAACAAATGTCTTGCTGAGATTACAGTTTATAAGTTATTAAACTGGGAATTAAATTCAGTCTACTGATTCCATGCCATTTGCTCTTTTTCTTCATCTCTCACAAGCTGCTTTGCTAAATATTATACCTTCCTGTGTTACTGTAACTTCCCATTTATCTTTTGTCAAGTCCTGTTTTTATGCTTTACTTCTCAATGATACTAAGTGTCACATATTTTCTTGATCTCTTTGTGCCACTACATTTATTCACTTTTCCTTCACTTGTGCATCATTCACTTAATGCAAGCATCTACTAATGACTTCCTGGTGATGTATTTAAAGAAAAACATTTAAAGAAGGCCCATTTATTCACAAATTAACTGCTCTTTCCCTTAGTCCTAAATTAATATTTAAAATTTAGATTTTCAAACCTAGATGTCATTTCTTCAAAGCTCCAGTTTTTGTTTTAATTTTTATGATTTCTCTACAGCAGTAATTTAGAAGGATTTATGTAAAGATATGGAGGAAAGAAGAAGTTGGAATCATTTTAATATTCAGATTGACTGACTTATCTTGAGGAGATAATTTAAGAGTCTGTTTTGCTTAATACTCTTTTAACATAACTTAAAATTTTTCCACTCTTCACTTTTGGAGAGAATTTCCTAACTCTCCTCTCTACTTATGCAAACTTTATATATTATATAATATTTAGCTCCACATTTAATTCTTCCATGAAGTATTCTCTTATCACCACAGCCTAAAGTCAATTTATTATTCCCTGAAAAATTAGAACCAATATTTTATTAATGCATTGCAATTAGTCAAAGGATAGTCAAATCTCTACCACTGTTTACTTGAATTCTCCCATAGTTTTTATTATAGTATTTTTCAGAATTTGATTTGTTTCCATAGCTACATAAACAACTCATAGGGAAAGAATCTATGTCTTTGGTCAGCTACAGCACTTGCTGAATTTTAAGTGCTCAACAGAAGTAGATTAATTCCATGTTACTAGTAAACTTTTCATATCATATATTGTGCTTTAAAATTTTAGAACCCTTTTTAGGTTTATATGGAGTTTCATTTCTCTGCTAGGGTTCCCTGGTTTGTTTACTCATTATGACCATTTTTAAGTTTTTGAACATATATATGATAAACATGATGCTATGTGAAATAAGACATTCTCACAATAATATGTACCATAGAATTCAATTCATTTGAACAAGTGAATTGAATGTGAAATTAATTCATGATAAAAGATCAGAAAAGAATGTTTGCCTCAGAATCAGTGGTGGGGATATTGAATGAAAAGGCGTATGTGGGGATTTTCTGGGTTGGTTGAAATGCTCTACATCTTTTTGGGTAGGGGGTTACATATACATATTCTTTTTTGTGTTTTTGAGACAAAGTCTTGCTCTAACACCCAGGCAGAGTTCTGTGGCATCATTAGAGCTCACTGCAGCCTCGAACTCCTGGGCTGAAACGATCTTCCCACCTGTCTCCCGAGTAGCTGGAGCTCTAGGTGCAGGCCACCACACCCTCCCTAATTTTTAAATTTTCTGCAGAGATGGGGTCTTACTTTGTTGTCTAGGCTGTTCTCGAACTCCTGGCCTGAAGTAATTCTCCCAACAATGCCTCTCAAAGTCCTAGAACTACAGGCGTGAGCCACTGTGCCCAGCCTGTTTTTAAATTTTATCAAATTGTACACTTAAGATTTATTTTGCCATATGTTAACTGTATGTCAAAATAAAAGTAAAACTATAAAATATTATTTAGGAATACATATAAAATAAGACAAAACTACTACAATAAGAAAGGAAGTGATTAGGAAAAATTCAGGATTGTAGTTACCTCTTTAGGGGTGAAGGAAAGTGATTAGAGAGGGGCACATTGGGGTACTCTCAAGAACTGGTGATATTCTATTTCTTAATGTAAGTGGTGGATACATCAGTGTTAGTTTCATTACTATGTCTTAGAATGAATATATATTTATTTACAATATATTTCAAATTATTTAAAGAGTAGCCCATAGACGTTTCTATCTTGCTTTCTGCATTATTGCTATTGTTTAAATTCTGGAGAAAAAGATAAGTTAATGTCCCCTATTTGTTTTTCTTGTTTCACAAAAGTATATAACTTTTTCCATCATGGAAGATTTAAGTAATAACAGTGAGAAAAATTCAGTTCCTCGACATGAGGAAATGAATGTGGCTCATAGTAATGCCATATATTTCGCCAGGATTTCATAATTTATAAAGCACCCTAAAGTCAATGTAAGCATTTTGTCATAGTGATAAGGATGACTTAACAGGAAAAAGAAGTAAAGAAGTGATAAAAAATATTTTTATTCTAAACTGTGCTTTAAATGTTTACATATATCATGATGTAATATTTATAAGAATGTGATAACAAGAACTGGGGCATCCTGAAAAGGATAACCTAGGAGAAACAATACATATTTTATCACTTTTCTTGACTTTTATAAATCAGAAGACTGAGGAGGGTGAAATGGTTTGGTCAAGATTACAGTTGCAGAGTGAGGACTAAAATCCATGTATCTATTCCTCATTCAATACTCTTTCTTCTATTTTTTAAGCTCTACATGAATTAAATTTCATGTTCCTTCGAGTCTCTGACCAGTTACCACCAAATATACAACAGGATGACCAATAAGAAAATTACACACAAAGTGAATCTTCTCAATAATTCAAACATACCCTGCTTTCTTTCACACTTCGTTCATTCACTCAACATGTAAGAAGCATTTATTTGCCAATCATCATTCCAGATTGGGAAAAAAAATAAAGAATATGTGTCTCATTGTCTATGCAGTGATCTTTTTTAAGACATAGGGTAACTTAATGGTGAAAATGTTTTTTTCTAATCTTTTCTATGTGTCAAAATGCTTGACTACTAAACTTTCTGGTCATCTCTAGTGATGGAAGCAAGTGTTTGTTGTTTCATTGCATCTTCTTTAAACATAAAAATAAAAATGGTGGCAAAAATCTAGTAAGTCATCTTAATTTTTCTGCTCATACATATTTACATTTTGTTTGGAAAATATATACACAATTTTATAGTTAATGAACAGTTTTCATTTAACGATTTTGTGCAAAAAAACATTTAATGGCATTTATCTATTTACTAGAATGCTTCCAGTACCATACCTTTGCCCTTCCTCTAGTAAAACATCTAATGTTTTCTTTTTCCCTTCCATGTTATCTATTCTATCATCTTTACATTTTATGATTATTTATCTGATGGTGTTATATAATTTTTCAAATAAATCATTTTAATTTTATAATATAGTAATGTTTCCTAATCAAATTGATGGTATGAATTAGCTATTCATAGAAATGAGTTTTTAAAGTGAATGAAGGGGAAAATGTGAACCAAGGACTATCATTCAGAAAGAAGTGGAACAAACACTCCACTTCTAAGGCATTCTAAATCTCTCAGAATTGCCCCTGGCATCTTGCTGATACTACTTTCCAAAAGGAAATTCCATGTGAAATGCTAATAGAATAATCTGGAATCATCTGTAATATTCTGCTGTTTATTTTGATAATACTTTGTGTGTATTGTCACTTAATAGTGCCTGATTTATATAAGATTTTATCTAATGTATATTTTGGAAAATGCCTGATAAATGAGATTTCTTATTGTTATATTTTTTCATACAATGTAATTTGATCTATTCTCTTATTTAGAAGATAAATAAACCTTTCATGTATAAAATATTTTTAATCTTACTTTATCATTTAGCCCCAGTTTATGAAATAAATATTTATGTAAAAAATGATTAAATGTTATTTGATATTATATTTTAGAATAGTACTAAGCATAACATAAAGTATTATAAAATAAAAATATTTTAATCCTAGTTTAAATTGTAGTTGATTTCAATGCAGTCTTTACTGCTCTTGAAGCTCAAAGCTCTTTGGAAAGACAGATTAATATTTTTTAAAAAATTTAAAAATATATTTTCCAACATATGTGGAACATATTTACCTTAGATATGTATGATATGTAGACATGTTGAAACTTATTTGTTTATAGACCCTGAATAAATATTTAAACCAATGGAGAATAATTAAAACTATTTATCTGCCCGAGCGTATCACTTCTAGGCTCATGTCAGATGACCCAAAGTGCATGAGAATCAGCTGAATTGCCAGAAGAATTGTTTCTTCTATGATCTAGTTGAAAACTTTTCTACCTAATTCTTGAAACTTCTTGATATTTGCAGTTCTCTGCCCTCAAAATATCTCCCTATAACAAATTTTTTAAGCTCCTCTGCTAGGAAGAAAATCTATCCTCACTAGAATTTGCACATGCTCCTAGCATTTCTGCCTCTAGTCTCTACAATTTTGTTTCAGACTACTCCAGTCTGCCAATAAGCTCTATAAGGTTGGGCCCGAGAGGTCTAAGCCTCTGAAAGCAAATTAGACAGCATTAGCAGAAAAGAATTTGACAACTAGTCTTTTTTTGGGATCATTGTCTCTGTTTTTTAAATCACAAAGCTTACTGCTTGAAAACTAAAGTGTTTCTCCATCTGTTTATGTTATTTTGTAAATTATGTTTAGCTCTTTATATTTGTGATACCATTAGGCCACTGTCAGAGTACTTTCAACACTGGCTAAGCAGTAGATTTGGCATAATAGAAAGGCATAGACTATCAAGCCAGACTGATATGGCCTGAATCAAACTCTACCACTTATTAGGTATGTGATGTTAGAAAACCTACTTATGTCTCAGATTTCTGTTTTCTCATATATAAAGTTAGAGTGATCATATATGCTTTAAGTTTTATTAATATTAAGCAAGTTCTGTGATTTATAGATAGATATAGATAGATGGATAGATAGATAGATGATAGATAGATTAGATATAGATCACACAGGTATTAACTTGTCCTAAGTATTCAAACAACAAGTAGACACTTTTTTTTGGATGATGAAGCTATTTTTTCTTTTAATCACAGCGAAGGGGCAAAACGCAAGGAGCTTCTTAATTATATTATCTATATTCTGAAAAATATAGAGCAAAGATCTAGTTGTCACTACCAACAACCATTAGTTTTAATGTTGTCTGTTATCAGATAAGCTTAAACACCTTAACATAAGTACTCCTTTACTTTTTCTAACTTTGTCCCACTCATAATCTCTCCGAAGAGGATTAAGTGGTAGATGAAATAAGCATAATACAATTTAATGATAGAATCTAGATGGTTATATAATAAAATGTTGTGAATAAAATTCACTGAATCAAATGCCAGATTGGAAAAAAGTATTTTATGTTGATCTAAACTTATTACCCTACAAAACAACTTTTAAGGAAAAAAAGAAACAACCTGGGAAAATGTTATGTGTTTGATATTCAAAGGGGATCAACAGGGATATAAGTATGTAGACCAAAACAAGTCTTCTTTGTAATGCATCGTCTGCAACATGGCTCATCGGCTTGCTACTAATAAAAAATTTAATGTGTTTTTGGCCAAAAGAAATTACTCACCTCCAAGAGAAATGCAACTTCTCTGAAGTTAAATAATGAAAAATTTTACAGTGCACCCAAAGTTTTGGCAAGTTAGCACCTCAAAACAAATTTTGGGATGCTTCCGTGTGATGAAAGCTTTACTCTGTGTTACAAGTAGAAAAGCTTTCATTCAAATAGTATTCAAATGTTAGTATAAAATGAACAGGGTTAGGCTTTTAACTATTCAACAAAAGCCAGGTAACACACAATAAGGGAATGTAATATCAAAAATACGGTACTTGAGATATTTGGCTCAAAATGAATTGATAAAGGATAGCTTGAGGTTCAGACATCTTAACATAGTAAAACTATAGTAAAGCTATTGTATCAGTTACACCACGTTGCTTCACAAACTTTAGTATGCAGAAATACTATTGTCATTGTAAAGGCATAATACTAAAAATATTGAAGACAGAAAAACAAACATACTAGAAAAGACTTTTATTAAATTGTTAAGATTACATTTTTGAACTATTAAGAGTAGAATCAAATTTCTAATTTTGAAGGCTTTATTCTTTCTACCTATAGGTATTCATTTTTGCCATAGATACATTATAAGTGAATAATTTGTGACACTATAAAATTATATAATTCAGAAGAGAGATAGAGTAAAAATGGAGGAGGGTGGAAAATCCACACCACGAAGATGAAATAAAGGTTTGAGATTTTTGTTTTATTTTATTTCAATAGTTTTTGGGGAACAGGTGGTTTTTGGTTACGTGGATAAATTCTTTAGTGATGATATCTGAGATTTTGGTACACTCATCACTCAAGCAGTGTACACTCTAACCAATATGTAGTATTTTATTCCTCACCCACCTCCCACCTTGTCCCCCAAGTCCTCAAAGTCCATTATATCATTCTTATGCCTTTGTGTCCTCATAGCTTAGCTCCCACATATAAGTAAGAACATACAATATTTGGTTTTTCATTCCTGAGCTACTTCACTTAGAATAATAGTCTCCAACTTCATCCAGGTTGCTGCTAATGCAATGATTTCATTCCTTTTTATAGCTCAGTAGTATACTATGGTGTGTAAATGCCACATTTTCTTTATCCACTCGTTGGTTGATAGACATTTAGGTTGATTTCATATTTTCACAATTGTAAATTGTGTACTAGTGAATTGTGCTGCTATAAGCATGTGTGTGCAAGTGTCTTTTTCATATAATGACTTATTTTCCTTTGGGTAGATACCCACTAGTGGGATTCCTGGATCAAATGGTAGTTCTACTTTTAGTTCTTCAAGGAATCCCATACTGTTTTCCATAGTGGTTATACTAGTTTACATTTTAACCAGTACCGTAAAAGTGTTCCCTTTTCACCACATCTACATCAATCAAAATATATTATTATTTTTTATTTTTCACTTATGCCATTCTTGCAGGAGTGAGGTGGTATCTCATTGTGGTTTTAATTTTCATTTTTCTGATAATTAGTGATATCAAGCATTTTTTTCATGTTTGTTGGCCATTTGTATATCTTCTTTTGATAATTGGTCATTCATGTCCTTTGCCCACTTTTTGATGAGATTATTTGGGCTTTTTTTGCTACTTACTTTGAATTCCATATATATATTATGGACATGAGTCCTTTGCCACATGCATAATTTGCAAATATTTTCTCCCACTCGGTGGGTTGTCTGTTTACTATGTTGATAGTTTCCTCTCTCTCTCTCTCCTCTCTCTCTCTCTCTGCTCTGCAGAAGTTCTTTAGTTTAAGTAGGTCTCATTTGCCAAATTTTGTTTTTGTTGCATTTGCTTTTGGGTTCTTGGCCATGAATTCCTTGCCTAAGCCAATGAGTGGAAGAGTTTTTTGATGTTCTAGAATTTTTATTGTTTCATGTCTTAGATTTAAGTCTTTGATCCATCTTGAGTTGATTTTTGTATAAGGTGAGAGATGAGGATCCAGTTTTATTCTTCCACACGTTGTTGGCCAATTACCCCAGCACCATTTGATGAATAAGGTGTCCTTTTCTTACTTTATGTTTTTTGTATGCTTTATTGAAGATAGTTGGCTGTAAGTATTTGGCTTTTTTCTGGGTTATTTCTACTTTTCCATTAGTCTATATGCCTATTTCTATACCAAACCATGCTATTTTGGTAACTATTATAGCCTTGTAGTGTAGTTTGGAGTCAGGTAATGTGATGCCTCCAGATTTGTTCTCTTTGCTTAGTATCACTTTGGCTATCTGAGCTCTTTTTTGGCCCCATATGAATTTTAAGATTTTTTTTGCTAGTTCTGTGAAGAATGATAATGGTATTTTGATGAGAACTGAATTGAATTTATAGATGTATTTGGCATTATGGTCATTTTCACAATATTTGTCCTACCCTTTCATGAGCATTGTGTTTCCATTTGTGTTGTGTTGTCTATGATTTCTTTCAGCAGTACTTTGCAGTTTTCCTTGTAGAGATCTTTCACCTCCTTGGTTAGATATATTCTCAAGTATTACATTTTTTTTTTGCTGCTGTTGTAAGTAAAAGGGATTGAGTTCTTGATTTGATTCTCAGATTGGTAGTTGTTGGTATATAGCAATGCTACTGCTTTATGTATATTGATTTTGTATCCTGAAACTTTACTGAATTTATTTATCAAATCTAGGAGCTTTTTCGATGAATCTTTAGATTTTTCTACACATACAATCATATCATCACCAACCACTGACAGTTTGACTTTTCTCTTTTCTGATTTAGATGCCCTTTATTTCTTTCTCTTGTCTGATTTTTCTGGATAGGGCATCCAGTACTGTGTCAAATAAAAGTGGTGAAAGTAGGCATCAATGCCTTGTTCCAGTTCGCAGAGGGAATGCCTTCAACTTTTTCCCGTTCAGTATGATGTTGGCTGTGGATTTGTCAGAGATGGCTTTTATTACTTTGAAGTATGTCCCTTCTATGCCAATTTTGCTGAGGGTTTTTATCATAAAGGGATACTGGGTTTGTCTAATGTTTTTTATTTGTCTATTGAGATGATCATATGATTTTGTTTTTAATTCTGTTAATGTGATGTGTCACATTTATTGACTTGCATATGTTAAAACATCCCTGCATCACTGGTATGAAACCCACTTGATCGTGATGTATTATCTTTCTGAGATGCTGTTGGATTCGGTCAGTCAGTATTTCATTGACGATTTTTTCATCTATGTTCATTGGGGATATTGTTCTGTAGTTTTCTTTTTTGTTATGTCCTTTCTTAGTTTTGGTATTAGAGTGCTACTGGCTTCATAGAATGATTTAGGGAGAATTTCCTCTTTCTCTATCTTTTGGAATAGTTTCAGTAGGAAATGTACCAATTCTTCTTTGAATGTCTGATAGAATTCAGCTGTGAATCCATCTGATTCTGGACTTTTGTTGTTGGTAATTTTATTAATTACGGTCTTAACCTTCCTACTTGTTATTGGCCTGTTCAGAGTTTCCATTTTTTGTGTGATTTAATCTAGAAGGGTTTTATATTTCCAGGAATTTATCCATCTCTCTTAGATTTTCTAGTTCCTGAACATAATGCTGTTCATAGTAACCTTGAATTATCTTTTGTATTTCTGTGATATTGGTTGTAATATCTCCTGTTTCAATTCTCATTGAGCTTATTTGGATTTTCTCCCTTCTTTTCTTGACTAATTTCACTAATGGTCTATCAATTTTTTTTGTCTTTTCAAAAAAAACAGCTTCCTATTTCATTTATCCTTTGTGTATTTTTGTTTCAGTTTAATTTAGTTCTACCTTGATTTTTGTTATATATTTTATCCTGCTGGGTTTGGGTTTGGTTTGTTCTTGTTTCTCTAGTTCCTTGACATGTGACATTAGATTGTCTATTTGTGTTCTTTCAGACTTCTTGATGTAGGCATTTAATGCTATGAACTTTCCTCTTAGTACTACTTTTGCTATATCCCAGAGGTTTTGATAAGTTGTTTGACCATTATCATTCCATTCAATGAATTTTTTGATTTCCCTCTTGATTTAATTGTTGACCCAGAGATCATTCAGAAGCAGATTATTTAATTTCCATGTATTTGTATAGTTTTGAGGGTTCCTTTTGGAGTTACTTTTCAGTTTTATTCCACTTTGGTTGAAGAAGATACTTGAGATTATTTCAAACTTCTTAAATTTATTAAGACTTTTTCTGTGACTTACTATGTGGTGTATTCTGGAGAATACCCCATGGTTTATGAAAAGAATCTATAGTCTGCAGTTGTGATGTAGAATGTTCTGTAAATATTTGTTAATTTCATAGTTTATGAAAACTATGGCATAGTTTACTAGGGCATAGTTTATGAAAACTATGGCATAGTTTACTAGGGCATAGTTTATGAAAACTATGGCATGGTTTACTAGGGCATAGTTTATGTCTATTGTTTCTTTGTTGACTTTCTGCCACGATGACCTGTATAGTACTGTTAGTGGAGGTATTGAAGTGCCCTCACTATTATTGTGTTGCTGTCAATCCCATTTCCTAGGTCTAGTAGTAATTGTTTTATGAATTTGGGAGCTCCAGTGTTAGGTGAATATGTATCTAGTATTGTGATATTTTCCTGTTGAACAAATCCTTTTATCATTGTATAATATGCCTCTTTGTCTTTTGTTACTGTTGTTGCTTAAAGTCTGTTTTCTCTGATATGAAAATAGCTACTCCTGCTCCCTTTTGGTTAGCATTTCCATGAAACATCTTTTTCCATTTCTTTACCTTAAGTTTCTGTGAGTCATTATGTGTTAGTTCCGAGTCTTTTGAAGGCATCAGATACTTGGTTGGTGGATTTTTATCTATTCTGACATTTTGTATAAGGATTTAGTCCATTTACATTCAACATTGTATTGAGACGTGAGGTACTGTTCTATTCATCATGTTAGTTGTTGCTTAAATATCCTGGGGATTTTTTCATTGTGTTATTATTATCTAAGCCCTGTGAGAGTCATGCTTTAAGGGGTGATATGGTTTGGCTATGTCCCCACCTAAATTTCATCTTGAATTGTAACTCCCACAATTCCCACATGCTGTGGGAGTAAGAAACTAATGGGAGGTGATTAAATTCTGGGGGACAGTCTTTCCTGTGCAGTTCCCGTGATAGTGAATGAGTCTCATGAGATCTGATGGTTTTAAAAATGGGAGTTTCCTTGCGCAAGCCCTCTTCTTTTGTCTGTTGCCAAGTGAGATGTGCCTTTCACCTTCCACTATGATTGGGAGGTCTCCCAGACACGTGGAAATGTAAGTCCAATAAACCTCGTTCTTTGTAAATTGCCCAGTCTCAGGTATGTCTTTATCAGCAGCATGAAAATGGGCTAACGCAGTAAATTGGTTCTAGAAGAGTAGGTTGCTGCTGAAAAGATACCTGAAAATGTGGAAGAGACTTTGGAACTGGGTAACAGGCAGAAGTTGGAACAGTTTGGAGCGCTGACAAAAAGACGGGAATATATGGAAAGTTTGGAACTCCCTAAGGGCTTTTTGAAAGGCTTTGACTAAAATGCTGATAATGATATGGACAATGAAATCTAGACAGATGGTCTCAGATGGAGATGAGAAACTTGTTGGGAACTGGAGCAAGGGTGATTCTTGTTATGTTTTAGCAAAGAGATTGGCAGAATTTTGTTCTTGCCCTAGAGATTTGTGAAACTTTGAACTTAAGAGAGATGATTTAGAGTATCCAGTGGGATAAATTTCTAAGCAGCAAAGCATTCAAGAGGTGACTTGGGTGCTGTTAAAGGCATTCAGTTTTATAAGGGAAACAGAGCACAAAAGTTCGGAAAATTTTCAGCTTGACAATGTGATAAAAGAAAATTCCATTTTCTTAGGAGAAATTCAAGAAGGCTACAGAAATTTGCATGAGTAATGAGGAGCTAAGTATTCATCCTCAAGACAATGGGGAAAATATCTGCAGGGCATGTCAGAGGTCTTCACAGCAGCCCCTCCTATCACAGCCCCAGAGGTTTAGGAGGAAAAATGGTTTTATGGGCTGGGCCCAGGGTCCCTCTACTGTGTGCTGTCTAGGAACTTAGTGCCCTGCATCCCAGCCACTCCAGCTGAGACAAAAATGGGACAAGCTACAGCTCAGACTGTTGCTTCAGAGGGTGGAAGCCCCATGCCTTGTCAGCTTTCATGTGGAGTTGAGCCTGAGAGTGCACAGAAATCAAGAATTGAAGTTTGGGAACCTCCACCTAGATTTTAGTAGGTGTATGGAAATGCATGAATGCCCAAGCAGAAGTTTGCTGCCGGGGTGGGCCTCCAGATCCCAGAATGGTAGATCCACCAACAGCTTGCACTGTGTCTGGCAAAGCCACAGACACTCGATGCCAGTCTGTGAAATCAGGCAGGTGGGAGGCTATAACCTGCAAAGTCACACAGGTGGAGCTGCCCAAGACCATGGGAACCCACCTCTTGCATCAGTATGACCTGAATGTTAGACACGGAGTCAAAGGAGATCATTTTGGAGCTTTAAGATTTGATTGCCTTGCTGGATTTTAGACTTGCATAGGGCCTGTAACTGCTTCATTTTGGCCAATTTCTCCTATTTGGAATGGCTCTATTACTCAATGCCTGAACCTCCACTGTATCTAGGAAGTAACTAAATTGCTTTTGATTTTCCAGGCTCATAGGTGGAAGAGACTTGTGTAGTCTCAGCTGAGACTTTGGACTGTGGACTTTTGGGTTAATGCTAAAATGAGCTAAGACTTTGCAAGATTATTGAGAAGACATGATAGGTTTTGAAATGTGAGGACATGAGATTTTGGAGGGTCCAGAGGCAGAATAATATGGTTTGGCTCTGTCCCCAACCAAATCTCATCTTGAATTCCTACATGTTGTGAGAGGGACCCAGTGGAAGGTAATTGAATCATGGGGGCAGGTCTTTCCTTTGCTGTTCTTATGATAGTGAATAAGTCTCATGAGATCTGATGGTTTTAAGAAGGGGAGTTTCTCCGCACAAGCTCTCTTCCCTTCTCTGCTGCCATGTGAAACATGCTTTTCACCTTCCACCATGATTGTGGGGCCTCCCCAGCCACATGGAACTGTAAGTCCAATAAACCTCTTTCTTTTGTAAATTGCCCAATCTTGGATATGTCTTTATCAGCAGCGTGAAAATGGACTAATTCAAGGAGGTTCTATTTGGGTGTATTTCAAGATTTTATTTTTTAAGGTTTAGAATTCCTTTAGGCATTTCTTGCAGTGCTGGTTTAGTAGTAGCAAATTCTCTCAGCATTTGTTTGTCTGAAAAAGACTTTATTTCATCTTCATTTATGAAGATTAGTACTGCTGGATACAATAATCTTGGCTGACAGTTGTTTTGTTTAAGGAGGCTAAAGATAGAATCCCAATTTCTTCTGGCTTCTAAGATTTCTGCTCAGAAATCAACTGTTAATCTGATAGGTTTTTCTGTATAAATTAACCTGATGCTTTAGTCTCACAGCTCTTAAGATTCTCTCCTTTGTCTTGACTTTAGATAACCTGATGACTATGTGTTGAGGTGATATGGTTAGGCTTTGTGTCACCACCCAAATCTCATCTTGGATTATAATCCCCATAATCCCCACATGTCAAGAGAGAGACTAGGTGGAGGGTAATTGGATGATGGGGGTGGTTTCCCCCATGCTGTTCTCATGATAGTGAGTGAGTTCTCAGGAGATCTGATGGTTTTCTAAGGGCCTCTTCCCCCTTCACTTGGCACTTCTCCTTCCTCCCACCTGTGAAGAAGGTGCCTTGCTTCCCCCTCACATTCCACCATGATTGTAAGTTTCCCAAGTCTGCCCCAGCCATGCTGAACTGTGCATCAATTAAACATCTTTCCTTTATAAATTACCCAGTCTCGGGCAGTTCTTTAAAGCAATATGAAAATGGACCAATACACTAGATCTTTCTGTGATGAATTTCCCAGGAGCTCTTTGAGCTTCTTGTATTTGGATGTCTAGATCTCTAGCAGGGCCAGGGACACTTTCCTCAATTATTTCCTCAAATAAGTTTTTCAAACATTAAGATTTCTCTTCTTCCTCAGGAACACCAATTATTCTTAGGTTTGGCTATTTAAGATAATCACAGGCAGGATGTGCTGGCCCATGCCTATATTCCTAGCACTTTGGGAGGCTGAAGCAGGCAAATCACCTGAAGTTTGGAGTTCGAGACCAGCCTGGCCAACATAGTGAAACCCCATCTCTACTAAAAATACAAAAAAATTAACTGGGCATGGTGGCAGGTGCCTGTAATCCCAGTTACTCAGGAGGCTGAGTCAGGAGAATTGCTAAACCTAGGAGGCAGAGGTTGCAGTGAGCCAAGATTGTGCCACTGCACTGCAGCCTGGAAGACAAGAGTGAAACTTCACCTCAAAAAAAAAAAAAAAAAAAAGATAATCACAAATTTCTGGGGGGCTTTATTTACTTTTAAAATTGTTTATTTCTTTGTCTTTGTCTGATTGGGTTAATTTGAAAGCCTCATATTTGAGCTCTGAAGTTCTTGCCTCTACTTGTTCTTGTCTATTGTTAAAACTTTCCAGTGCATTTTGTATTTCCCTATGTGTGTCTTTCATTTCCAGAAGTTGTGATTTCTTTAATGATATCTATACACATAGCAAATTTTTCATCTATTTTCTCTCTTTCCATTTCTTTAAGTTGTTTTTCAGCTTTCTGTGGTATCTCCTTGAGCAGCTTAATAATAAACCTCAATTCTTTATCTGCCAATTCAGAGATTTCTTTGTGATTTGGATCCATTGCTGGGGAGCTAGTATGATCTTTTGGGGTGTTATAGAACCCTGTCTTTTCATATTACTAGAATTACTTTTCTGTTTTCTTCTCATTTGGGTGGACTATTTCCTAAAATTGCTCTTGATTTCATTTTTGATTGTTCTGTGTTATTTTTAATTTAAATTTCTTTTTTTCTCTCATAAAGATCAGATTTTAATGTTTATTTTTGCCTAATTTTTTATTTGGTGCTTGTAGGGGTGAAGACTCTTTATGAGATTCTTAGTTATAGAAAATCTTGTGCACTCACTTTCCCCAAAGCTGGTTGTAGCAGTTATATTCTTGGTGTGTGGGTGAGTTCACTGTCTCCTATGGATTTGGAATGTCAGAGATCTCTTGAAGTTTATCTCATTTTCTCATGGTGTACAACTTATTTATTTATTAATTTTTTTCCAAATGTTTTATTTCCTCAGTTTATAATTCAGACTTCAGGTCAATAGGGAAAGTATCTCTGATTAGGCACTGGTTGTGGCTAAGGTGGGTTAGTAGATGTAATAACCAATGGTGGGCCAAGGTCTCAGCCTTGATGAGAGCAGCTGGGGGAACTCTCAATTAGATGTGCTGAAGTTTTATCAAGGTGAAGAGTGGGAGCTACTTTAGCTCCTCTGTCAGGTCAATAGGAAAGCTATTCACCTCACAGCCTCACTCCTATCCTAGTGTTTCAGCTATTCAGATCAAACAGGCACCTCTTTTCATGTATATATATATGAACTCAAATCCTGCTGTTCATATATAAATATATAGCAACTCAAGTCCTGCTGTTCGGATTCTTTTGTGCCATAGGATGATCCACTGATGTCATGTTCTCCCTCTTCCCCTAGGGATAGGGCTTCCTGGAAGCTGGATTGCAGTGACTGTTATTGCTCTTTTGGTCTAGCCACCCAGTGCATGTACCAGCCTCTGGGCTGGTGCTGAGAAATGTCTGTAAAGTATCTTGTGATGTGATCAGTCTTCAGGTCTCCCAACCATGGATACCAGCACCTACTCTGGTGGAGGTGGCAGGGGAGTGATGTAGACTTTGTGAGAATCCTGGGTTGTAGACAGCTTTAGTATACCAGCTCTCTCTAATTTTGGTTGTGCTAGCAGTGAAGTTGTCATGTGGAAACACTCAGGATCTCCGGTTAGCCAGGATGTTGCAGGAAATGGAATTAGGTATTGTCTTCCCCTTTCTGTGATCAGGGTTATTCTGCTAAGAGTTGCAGTAATGGCCTGAGTTGCTTGGCCTCCAGTCAGGAGGTGGCGCTTTCAAGAGAGCACCAGCTGCAGTATTAGCAGTGGGATTTGAGTTTGCCTTATATTGCCCTGGGGAAGTATTCTGATTTCTCAGGCGATGGGCAGGGCCATAAAGCTCCCACGAGTTTTTCCTTTGTGTTGAGCTACCAGGGCAAGTAGAGATATGGCATTATGTTGGGGCAGGATTAGGGAGGTCTAAGCTCAGAATCTCTTGGGTGGGGCTTCACACGGACACTGTAGGGAAGTGGGGAGTAGTTCTCAAGCCAGTGGGGTTATATTCCAGAGGGGATTATGGCTGCCTTTGCTGTGTAGTGTAGTTCACAAGAGCTGTGGGGATAGCTGGTAGTGAAAGACCTCACCCAGCTCCCGCACAGTTGGCGAGGCCAGTCTCACTCCCGCAGTTCCCTGCTAAAAGCA
Organism: Pongo abelii; assembly: GCF_028885655.2. Lineage (NCBI taxonomy): Eukaryota > Metazoa > Chordata > Mammalia > Primates > Hominidae > Pongo > Pongo abelii. The sequence goes on along the minus strand of NC_071990.2, from coordinate 81,856,164 downwards.
TTGAGTTTAGATCCAGGCAGCCTGTGTGTGAAACCCAGACCTGCCTCAGGCCATAAGCTTCCCCGCTAAGAAAGCGAGCAGAGCTTTCAGGCTACATCCCTCCCCATCTGCCCACAATGTAGGCAGCTACTGCACTGCTCATATCTGCAGCAATTCCTGCTCACCTCCCAGATTCTGCTCAAGAAAATTTGTGCCCACTTGAAATTATCACAAAATTCAGTTGGATGATTCTTTCACCCTGTAACCCCTGCCTAATTCCATTGGCTGCTTTCCCCAAGGGCCCCTGAGAGATATAGTCAGGGATGGCTTCTCTGGGCTCAAGCTGGTGAGTGAAAGTGCGTGTTAGACTCTTTTCCTGCGGCTTCTAATTATAGTTTGCACGACTACCTAAATCTGTTCCAGCTTTAGGCAAAATTAAATCCTTCTTTTATGATCTGGATTTTCAGATTCCCTAATAAGGATGTGTGTTTAGAGGCAGGTTTTCTCCCTCTCACGATTTGGGAACTCACAGTTTTTTGCCTGTGTTGTGGAGTTTGCAGCAGTGTGCTGTTTCTTTCAAAGGATCTGTGAATTCTTTTGGTTTTCCTGGTATGTTTTTGTGGTGATTCTTGGAACAAAAGTTCAGTGTGAGTCTCTACACACTGTTCTGTTCATCCAAGTGGGAGATGCATGTTAGCCCTGCCTCTTATCTGCCATCTTCGTGAAGTCAGCAGTTTGAGACATTTAATCAGTCCATATTTGGTAAGCACCACACACAGCACAAAGCTGTGTGTGGAAAACCACAAATGAGGATGCGATTGAATCCAACATGAATTTGTTGATCATCTATTACTTTCTAGGTTTCATGGAATAAGTTCAAGTATGCCAATTAAAATACAAATTAGCAGGTGGTTTAACATGACTCAACTGTACACTGTCTACAGGAAACTCACTTCAAATATCATATAGGTGAGTTGAAAGAAAAAGAATGGAGAAAAACATATTATGCAAACATTAATCTAAGGAATGCATAAGTGCCTATGTTAATACCATCCAAAGTAGGTTTCAAAATAATTACTAGAGACAGAGAGGGACATTATATGCTGAAAAAAGGATCAATCCACAAGAATATATGACAATCATAAATATTGCAATATATGTGACAAAAAAATCCAACAGACTGAAAGGATAAATAGATAAATCTACAATTATATCTGAGGACTTCAACACCCCTTTCTCAGTGATAGATGAATAGACAAAAAAAGTTAGCAACAACACCATTTACCAACAAGATCTAATCAACATTTTTAGAACTATCCATCCAACAATAACCGAACACTCATTCTTTTCAAGTAACCATAAAGTGTATAACAATAGAGACCATGTCCTAGGCCATAAAATAAATTATTGCATATTAAAAAGAATTGTAATCATACAGAGTGGATCCTCTAACTCCAACTAAATCAAATTAGGAATAAAAAAATAGAAAGCATAGAGAAAAATCTACAAACACTTGGAAGGTAAAAACACACTTCAAAATAATCCATGGGTCAAAGAGGAACTCTCAAGAGAAAAAAAATACATTGCACTGTGTGAAATTAAAATCATATCAAAATTTGTGTGACACAACTAAACAGTGCTGAGAGGGAAATTTATAGCACTAGATGCATACATTTGAAAAAGTTTCAAATCAATAATCTAAACTTCCACTTAAAGAACCTAGGAAAAGAGCAAAAATAAAAGCAGAAGTCAATTTAATTGGAAATAGAAAAAAATACAATAGGGTATACTAATAAATCAAAGATCTGCTTCTCTGAAAAAAAAATGATAATATTTACAGACCACTAGCAAGATTGCCAAAGAAACAAAGAGATAATCAGAAGTTAACAATATCAGGAATGAAACAGGGTATATCATTACAAATCCCTTAGATATAAAACATGATAATGAAGAAATACGATAGACAAGCCCACACACATACATTTGACAGCTTACAAATTAGATAAAATTGAGCTATCACGAGATCAGAAAACCAAATACCACGTGTTCCCACTCATAAGTGGGAGTTGAACAATGAGAACACATGGACACAGGGAGGGGAACATCACACACAGGGGTCTGTCGGGGGATGGGGGTCTAGGGGAGGGATAGCATTATGAGAAATACCTCATGTAGGTGACTGGTTGATGAGTGCAGCAAACCACCAGGGCACGTGTATACCTATGTAATAAAACTGCACGTTCTGCACATGTAACCCAGAACTTAAAGTATAATTTAAAAAAAAAAAAAAGGAGGTGGAGCCAGCTGGACTCCAGGCCACACCTTTACATCAACAAAAGTAGTGTTTAGTGTCTATGCTGACTTCTAACTTTATATAGATAAAGGATTCCACTGGAAGAAAAAAGAACAAAAACAACAACAACAAAATATATATACAGTACTGTAACTCATGTGATATGAGATAATTTGAATAGTCCTTATAACTATTAAGAAAATTGAATTCATATTTTAAAACTCCAAAAATCAAAATCTACAGGCCCAGATATTTTCATTGCAGAATTCAACCAAACAAATAAATCAGGATTAATACCAATTCTATATAATGTGTTCAAGAAAATAAAAAAGAAGAGATCGCTTTCCCAAGGAGAAAGACCACTTCCTAGTACTTTTTATGAAGCCATGATTAACCTTCTATCAAAATCAGAAACAGAGACTGCAACAAAAGAAAATAGCAGGTATTTCTCATAAATACAGATGTAAAAATTCTTAACAAAAGCTTAGGAAAGAGAATTAAGCAATGTAAAAAAAGAAGAAAATACCACGACCAAATGGAGTTTATTCTAGGGATGCAAATTGTTACAGCATTTGAGAATCAATGAATAAAACCTACTTTAGTAACAGGCTAAAAAATTACATAATCATATGAATCAATGCAGGAAGCAATTGATAAAACCCAGAATCCATTTATTTTGTTTTGTGCTCTCTGAACTTTCAGGATCTATATTTTAGTGTCTGTCATAAATTTTGGAAAATTATTGGCAGTTATTACTCCAAATATTCATTTGGCTTTTTTTATATCTTTATTCTCCTTCTGCTACTTTAATAATGCATGTTACACCTTTTGAAAATGTTCCACAATTCTTAGATGTTCTGTTCTTTTTATTTTCCCATTCTTTTTTTGCTTTGCATTTTACAATTTACATTGACATATCTTTAAGCTCAATTTTCTTTCTTCAGCTGTGAGCAGTCCACTCTTGAGATCATTGAAGCACTTTTCATTTTTCTTAGAGTGTCTTGGATTGGTAGTACTTCCTTGATTCCTTTTTCGTATTTCTATCTCTCTGCTTACATTCCCCATCTGTTCTTGCAAGTTGTCTGCATTTCTTATTTGATCTGCATTTTTCATTTGATCTCTTAACATATTAATCACAGTTATTTTAAATTCCTAGTTTGGTAATTCCAACATTTCTGCCATATCTGAGTCTTCTTTTGTTGCTGCTTTGTTTGTGTAGACTATGTTTTTCTTGCCTTTTATCATGCCTTGAAATATTTTGTTGAAAGTTGGACATCATGAATTGAGTAACGGGACCTAAGTTAAACAGGTCTTTAGTGTGAAGTTTTATGTTAATCTGCCTAGGAGTTTATCTGTGTTTCATGTTTGCCATACTGTAGGTGCCCAAAGTTTCAAATCTCTCTACTGTTCTTGATTTTTGTCTCCCTTATTGATTTTGTGTTTTTCTAAAAATTTCTTCTTAAATAGAGAGTGATCCTTGTAGTCCTTTCATCTGTAATTCACTATTATTATACTGGAGCCTTGTTGATATGGTTGGAAGGTATGTGGAAGAAGGGAAAACATTCTATATTTCTATGACTTAATCGTTATCCAGAGGAAAGCCGGCCCTCATTAAATAGTAGGGTCATTCTGGATAGCAGCTGGCTTAAAGTGGGGAAATGACACAATTACAAAATCACAAGAGTAGATGACAGGGAAGCAAGAAAATGATAGCAGGGATGAAGATTAGAATGTGTTGTAGATGGGAGGCACGGGGCTTGTTGAAGGAGGATGGGGGCATGGTGGTCTGTAAATGACATTGCTGATCTCCATACTGGATGACAAGGTGAGTTGGCTGTGTTAGAATAAACAGGGTGTTGAGGAGCAGTGAAATCCTTAAGGAAGGTGATAATAGATAAAGCAAAGATGGAGTGCTTGGCATAGATGTTAAGGATGTTAAGAAGGGTGTTTATCATAGAAAAATTATTTCATAGGACATATGTAATGATTTGTGAGAAAGGGAAATTTGGAACAGGAGAGAGGAAGTATATATAGTTATTTATGGCTATCAAAAAGTAGGAGATAAATGGATGAGTTTATATCTTAGGCAAGAGAGCAAAATAAATAAGACAGATATCCTAAATCCTAACCTCGAAAGCTAAAGGGAAATAAGATAAACAGCCATTTACTATAAAAATGCTCCACCGGGATTCATTTACTGTCCCATGCATGCAGCACTTGTGCATAATATGCCTGCATGATCTTCAAAATCAGGAGGCTCTTTGCCGGTGGGTTATAATTACTTTCCCTGGTATGCTAATGGGTTGGAAGGGTCCACATGTTGTCATGGGAATGGCGGGATGTTTTTATTTTGACATACAAGGAGGTCATATTGCTGGGGTTATACCTTCAGATTAGCCACAATGAACTCTTTCTAAGATGTGAAACTATTCTTGATACCAAGCCAGAAACCACCTTTGGCACTAGTACAATAAGGTTTTGAAGACTGAACTACCTCAAGGCCTTTTGGGAGTACCCTGAGTATAAATCCTATAAGCAAATTAATTTACTGAATAGTGGATAGTTTGTGGTTTCATTGCTCTTATTTCCATTCCCAAGTTTTAAAAAAGGTCTGTCTCACAAAGAAATTAAAGTGTATTATTATGTTACCAGAGCAAGATTCTATGTCAACTAGGTCTAGGTTGGAATTCTTGGTAATAAGCCTTAAGCAGAGAGGGGAAAATCATTTCTGCCAGCGACTAACTTAGGAATGGATGGATTCCATTTGTCTTACAACTCAGTGGAGGCTTATCTTAGTGTGGACAACATAGTTCCTGTGTGATCAGTTTCCAAAGTCTTTGTGTTTGGCAACCTGAAAACTTCAATTTAGGTCAGAATCTTAGCATTTTTGTAGAGAAAACAAGGCCAGATACCTTAATCTGAGGTTCAGCCTCATTGAATGAGCATGTGGTCTAGCAAGTTAAATAATCTATTTCTGACCAAGCTATTTCCCCTACTTTTTTTTTATTCTTAAGATAAAATAAAGATTGCTTCACATGTAGCTATTCAGAATACAGAAGCATGCAAAGAAAATGTGGTGGCCTTAAGACAAAGGGCAGGTCACAAATACAAAGGCAGTAGCAAGTATCCCATCAATGCCATATGATTAAAATAAAATCTAACATGTAGGTGAGGTATAATCAGTTTTATTCATCTTAGAGTTAATCTGGGGTTTTATGTGTCAGATTCAGACTTACTCCTGCTCTTACAATCAATACCATATTTCTTCCAAAATGATCACCTAGCTATTAATACATTGCATATTTGATTTGACCCTAGCCAATAGTTAACATATTTGACATATGTAATTTCTAGAAAGTGTCCATTAAAATGCCATTTGTCTCTCTCCTTCTGCTGTGTGGAATATAGATGCACATGAATGAAAGCAGCTATCTTGGACAACAGGTTGCCTTGGGAAGGGAGAACATGAATTGTGTAGCAATAAAGATGAAGCCTGGCTTTTTGACACTGAACAGTACTGTTCCAGCCCTGGGTTATTTATCTTCCTAATAAGTAGAGAAATAAAATTATTTAAGCTACTGTTATCTGTTTAAGGTTAAATTAATCTTTTACTTATACTCTATTAGGAAGTACTGCTTATAGAGTTTTCTACCTTCTGAGGTGCCCACTTTATGCCAAGGAAAGCTTGGCACTTTTTTCCTGATGAACTATAAAATGCAGGCTGTTTCGAATGAAACCTTCTCTCAACAGTTTTCAATCAGTGACAGTTCCAGACATTCTCTCCTTTAGAATCTTTCAGATTTAAGCATCAATCTCTGTGAGGCTCACATTCTAAGGAAACTATGTACAGATCCACAATGAACTTGAGATTATGGATCTCCAAATATGGCTTGTGTAGTAGAGGAGAGTCCCACTCCCCATTTCTTCTCTAATGAGGAGGCAATCAGATATCTCTTAAGCATTCCTTCTTGACTGAAAAATCAAACAAAGAAAGCGTCTCTTATTTTTCTCCTTTCCAGACCTTTATTTGGACTGGAGCTGGATAATAATATAAGAGTAGCAGAAATGGTGTTCCCATCTCTCAGCAAATGTTGCCAGGGACTATGTCCAGAATGGTATTTCCTAGGTTGTCTTCCAGGGTTTTTATAATTTGAGGTTTTACTTTTAAGTCTTCAATCCATCTTCAGTTGATTTTCTTATATGGTGTAAGCAGGGGACCAGATTCAATCTTCTGCATATGGCTAGCCCAGTTATCCCAACACTATTTATTGAATAGGGAGTCCTTTCCCTGTTGCTTCTTTTTGTCAACCTTGATGAAGACCAGCTGGCTGTAGGTGTGTGGCTTTATTTCTGGGTTCTCTATTCTCTTTCATTGGTCCATGAATCTGTTTTTGTAGAGTACCATGCTGTTTTGGTTAATGTAGCCTTATAACATAGTTTGAAGTTGGCTAGTGTGATGCCTCTGGCTTCATTCTTTTTGTTTAGGATTGCCTTGCCTATTGGGGCTCTTTTTTTGTTCCACAGGAATTGGAAAATAGTTTTTTTTCTAATTCTGTGAAGAATGTCATTGGTAATTTGATATAAATAAATTACATCTGTAAATTACTTTGGGCCATATATTGATTATCACAATATTGATTCTTACTATTCATGAGCATAGAATGTTCTTCCATTTGTTTACATCATCTCTGATTTCCTTGAACAATGTTTTGTAATTTTCATTGTAGAGATTTTTCACCTCCCTGGTTAGCTGTATCTGTAAGTATTTTATTCTTTTTATGGCTATCGTGAATGGAATTGCATTCCTGATTTGGTTCTCAGCTTGAAAGTTGTTGGTATATAGAAATGCTACCAATTTTTGTACATTGATTTTGTATCCTGACACTTTGCTGAAATTGTTTATCAGATAAAGTAGCTATTGGGTGGAGACTATGGTGTTTTCTAAGTACAGAATCATATTATTTGAAGACAGAAATATTTTCACTTCCTTTCTTGCTATTTGGATGATTTTTTTTTCTCTTGATTTCTTTGGCTAGGACTTTCAGTACTATATTGAATAGGAGTGGTGACAGTGGGTATCCCTGCCTTGTTCTGGTTCTCAAGGGGAATGTTTCCAGCATTTGCCCATTTGGCATGATTTTGGCTCTAGATTTGTCATAGATGGCTCTTATTATTTTGAAGTATGTTCCCTCAGTTACTAGTTTTTTGAAAGTTTTTAACATAAAGAGATGTTGAATTTTATTGAAAGCCTTTTCTGCATCTATTGAGATGATCACGTAATTTTGGTTTTAGTTTTGTTTATGTGGTAAATCACATTTATTGATTTGCATATTTTGAACCAACCATGCATCCCACAAGTAAAACCAACTTGATCATGGTCAATTAGCTTTTTGATGTTCAGTTGGATTCAGTTTGCTAGTATTTTGTTGAGAATTTTTGCATCAATGCTCATCAAGAATATTGACCTGAAGTTTTTTTTTTATTGTTGTGTCTTTGTCAGGTTTTGATATCAGGGTGATGCTGGTCTCACAAAGTGAGTTAGGAAGGAATCTCTTCTCCTCAATTTTTTGGAATAGATTCAGTAGGAATGGTACCAGTGCTTCTTTATACATCTGGTAAAATTCAGGTGTGAGTCCATTTGGCCATGGGCTTTTTCTGGCATAGGCTTTTTGTTATTGATTCAGTTCTGGAGCTCATTATTTGTCTTCAGGGACTCTATTTCTTATTGATTCAACCTTGATAGGTTTTATATTTCCAGGAATTTATCTATTTCTTCTAGGTTTTCTAGTTTGTGTGCATAGAGGTGTCCATCGTAGTCTCTGAGGGTTTTTAAATTTCTGTGGGGTTGGTGGTAATGTCTCTTTTGTCATTTCTGATTGTGTTTATTTGGATTTTCTCTTTTTTTTTCTTTATTATTCTCACTAGCAGTTTAACAATGTTACTTATTCTTTCAAATAACCAACTCCTGGAGTTCTTGATCTTTGGTTTTATTTTTTGAATCTCAGCTTCCTTCAGCTCAGCTCTGATTTTTGGTTATTTCTTGTTTCCTGCTAGCTTTGGGGTTGTTTTGCTTTAGTTCCTGTAGGTGTGATGTTAGGTTGTTAATGTGAGATCCTTCTAACTTTCTGATGTGGGTGTTTAGCACTAACAACTTCCCTCTAAAAACTGCCTTAGCTGTGTCCCACAGATACTGGTATGTTGTATCTTTGTTCTCATTAGTTTCAAATAATTTCTTGTTTCTGCCTTAATTTCATTGTTTAGCCAAAACCCATTCAGCAGCAAGTTGTTTAATTTCCATGTGACAGTATGATTTTGAGGTATTTTCTTGGTACTGATTTCTATTTTTATTGTACTGTGGTCTGAGAGCATGTTTAATATAATTTTTTAAAATTATAATTTGCTAAAATTGTTTTATGGTCAACTGCAGGGTCAATTTTAGAGTATATGCCACATGCAGATGAGAAGAATGTATATTGTTTCTGAGTGAAGTGTTCTGTAGACGTCTGTTAGGACCATTTAGTAAAATGTTGAGTTCAGGCCTTAATATTTTTTTAGTTTTCTTCCTTGATTATCTGTCTAATACTGTCAGTAGGGTATTGAAGTTTCCCACTATTGCTGTGTGGTTATCTAAGTCTCCTCATAGGTCTCTAATAACTTGCTTTATGAATCTGGGTGCTCCTATTTTGGATGCATGTATTTTAGGATAATTAGATCTTCTTGTTGAATTGAACCCTTTACCATTATGTAATGCCCTTTTTCTCTTTTGATCATTGTTGGTTTGAAGTCTGCTTTGTAGGAAATTAGAATAGCAACTCCTGATTTTTTCTGTTTTCTGTTTGCTTGGTAGATTTTTTTCCATCCCTTTACTTTGAGCCTATAGGTGTCATTATATCTGAGATGGGTCTTTGTCGATAGCATACAGTTAGGTGTAGTTTCTTTATCCAACTTATCACTCTATGGCTTTTAATTGGGGCATGTGGCCTGTTTACATTTAAGATTAATATGATTTAAGCAGGTTTGATCCTATCTTCATGTTGTTAGCTGGTTATAATGTATTTGCGATTGTGTAGTTGCTTTATAGTGTCATTGGTCTATGTACTTAAGTGTGTTTTGTGGTGATCAGTAATGGCTTTCTTTTCCATATTTGTCACTCTCTTAAGGACCTCTTGCAAGGCAGGGCTGGTTGTAACAACTTCTCTTAGCATTTGCATGTGTGAAAAAGATCTTATTTCTCCTTTTCTTATGTAGCTTAGTTTGGCTGGTTATGAAATTTTCTGAACTTTCTTCTCCTTAAAAATGCTGAATATAGGCCTCCAATCTCATCTGGCTTGCAGGATTTCTGCTGAAAGGTCCACTGTTAGCCTGATGAGGTTTCCTTTGCAAGTGACCTGCCCCTTTTTTCTAGCTGCCTTTATCATTTTTTCTTTCATTTAAACCTTCGATAATCTAATTACTATGTGTCTTGGGGATGGTTACCTTATATAGTACCTCAAAGGGGTTTTCCGCATTTTCTGGATTTGAATGTTGGCCTCTCCTGTGACGTTGGAGAAATTTTCATGAATGTTATCCTGAAATGTGTTTTCCAAGTTGCTTGCTTTCCCTCTCTTTCAGAGGCACCGATGGGTTGTATATTTGGTCTCTTTACATAATCTCATATTTCTCAGATGTTTTATTTATTCTTTACTGCATTTTCTTTATTTTTGTCTGACTGAGATTTTGGACAAAAAGCCTTTGAGCTCAAAGATTCTTTCCTCAGCCTGGTGGAATCTGTTGTTAATACTTGTGATTGTCTTCTGAAGTTCTTGAAGTGAATTTTTCAGCTCTATCAGTTCAGTCTGGCTTTTTCTTAAATAACATTTCATTTTTTATCTCCTGTATTGTGTAATTATATTCCTTAGATTCCTTGAATTGGGTTTTGACTTTCTCCTTAGTGTCAGTAATCTTTGTTTCTATCCATATTCTGAATTCTATTTCTGACATTTCAGCCATTGCAGTCTGGTTAAGAACCATTGCTGAGGATCTAGAGCCATTATTTGAGTTAAAAAGACACTCTGGTTTTTTAAATTGCCAGTGTTCTGCTGGTTTCACTCATCTGTGTGGGCTGATGTTCCTTCATCTTCAGTCTTTAAGGTTGCTGTCCTTAGAATGGTTTTGTTGTTGTTGTTGTCTTTTTTCTTTTTTTTTTTTTTGCTTTTATATTCATTGAATCCCTTGGGTGTTTGTTTGTGGTATAAGGTAGGTTCAATCAGCCAGCTTTGATTCTAGACTGCTCCTAGGTCTTGGAGGAGGACACTCAATTACTGTATCTATGCTGAAAATTCCATTTTTGGGTGTCTGGTCCATAGTGCTCCCTTAGGCAGGAGCCACAGTTGGCAGATATGCCTTATGCTTACTTGGTCTGCCCTAATCTGCTGTCCACGTCCTTTCCAGGGAAGCATAAGGTTGTGCCTGCCTGCAGAGTTTAGGCAGAAGTGGGACCGCTGGGCTGGAAGCACTAGCAATGTGACCCATCTGGCCACAGGAGGTGGAATGAGTGAAGTTTCCTGCCCTGCCAGCTGGTGCTTCCAGTACAAAAGGAGGCTGTGTAACTTGACAAATTCAGGTAGAAGCAAGACTGCTCAGCTGGAAGCTCTAGCAAGCATAACCTTCCTGGCTACCAGAGGTGGGGGTGGGTGAGGTTGCCCACCCTGCCATCTGGCTGTTTCCTGGGACAACAGAAGCCTGTATCCTCTGGCTGAGTTCACAGAAGTAGGACCACTGGGCCAGAAGCTCTGGCAGGTGTTGCCTGCTACAGTAATAAGGGAGGGTGGGATCACACATCCTGCCTTTTGGGTGCTTCCTAGGACAATAAGAGGCAGCAGCTGCTGGCTGAGTAAGCAGAAGTGGGACTGCCGAGCCGGGAGCTGGCACAGAGCCTTGTCTGGCAATTGGGGGGTGGAGCAATCTTACTGCTCCCAAGCACTTTGACTGTGACCTCTCTTTGGGATGGCATCAGTGCTGGTCTACTCCAGAGCCCAAAGCTTGTAGAGGTCCCCTTGGAATCATGAGTTGCACCTGCAAAACATGCAGGTGGCCATCTGCCTCAGCGTACAAGTGCAGTGGGGCAGGATGGAAAGTGGGTTCTGGGAGGATTCTTCCATTCCCAGTTTTGCATAGTTCCTTGTGGAGAGTGTGAATCCCCCAGGGCGCTCATTCACTCATCCTTTTCCAAGTTGGAGAGATTCTCCTGTCTCCACACTGTGTCAGACAGGCTGGCACCCGGCTTCACTCCTCTCTGCTCTCTGTGTGTCCCTGCTGCCTTAATGGATCCCTACAAGGTTTCTCAGATGATTGGCCTGCAGGGCCAGTGTTCACTAGCCCTTTTGTTTCCTCCCCATGAGAGCCATGCACATGAGCTGCTTCTAGTTTCTCATCTTGGCCCTTACTAAGAATTTTGTCAACGATTCCCGTTTTATTTTACTTGATTGGAATAAGCCACCTAACATTTTATGTGTTTCTTCTTCCTTTGTTATTAGACACATTATGTAAATAAGAACAAAACAGAAAATATTCTAGTCTTATTTCTACGTTGAATCTTAACGGACCTCTTTCACAACCATATTATGATTTAAATATGGAGTTAATGACAAAACTTTTATAAAATTATTGAGAAGAATGTGAGGTTTCTAGTATGACAAACAAAAGAATAATTTTAATTGTGCATGAAACAAGAAAAAATATCAATTTAAGAAGCATATCAAATTACACTGTCAGTTTTCTCTATGAATTCTTTGCTGACAGCATTATATGAGAGGATAAAGGTCAGTAATCAACTAACACAAACAGGCATCATTAATGAATTAGAGATTATACATGCTTATGAGAGAAAAGCAGTGTTTATCATCCTGAAGGACAGCTATAGTGGAAGACCGTGCATAGATGGCCTTCTTTGTCTGGACTCCTTGCATTCCAATATAGAAACAATGGCCACCCAGATGGACTCCTTGCAACAGGCAAAGGACCCAATCATTCATCGTATCACAGGACAAAACTAGATTTAGATGGGCTTATCCAAATGTGACACTTTATTACAATGTGAGTCATACTATTTACATTTCAAACCATTCCAAACCAGTTAAGAGCCATATAAACACCAGCCCAAAATGAACAATTGTTAATTGCAATGATTGCTCATAATCCTCTCTATTCCTGATCTGTGTCCTCATCCCCAGCTCTCAGCCATGGCATCAAACGTGCTCTTAACCTGTGCATTGTCCCCAAAGACTGACTTGATTTACATTTCATGCTGTCTTAAATATGTTATTTTAGCCTTGACTACACGGAACCTGAACCAGGGCTTTGGCCATTTGATTGTGCCCTGGAGAGCCTAATTTACTCTCACCTTTACTTCCAACTCTCTGACACCACACATGCCAAAATCCAACTGCCTCAGGATTTCCCTGAAGACAGTCACTATTGTAGGTCAAGGACACCCAAACTTCAACTGTTCAGCATATTTTATACAGTTTTCTAATGCATCTTTTGTAAGAGAAGATCTCTTTTTTAAAACACTGTACACTTAGGTTACACTAAATTTATTTATTCATTTATTTATTTATTTTTATTATACTTTAGGTTCTGGGGTACATGTGCATAACATGCAGGTTTGTTATACAGGTATACATGTGCCATCATTGTTTGCTGCACCCATCAACCCGTCATCTACATTAGGTATTTCTCCTAATGCTATCCCTCTCCTAGCCCACCACCCCCCAACAGGCCCTGGTGTGTGATGTTCCCCTCCGTGGGTTGAACAATGTGTTCTCATTGTTCAACTCCTACTTATGAGTGAGAACACGTGGTGTTTGGTTTTCTGTTCTTGGGTTAGTTTACTGAGAATAATGGTTTCTAGTATCATCCATCTCCCTGCAAAGGACATGAACCCATTCTTTTGTATGGCTGCATAGTATTCCATGGTGTATATGTGTCACATTTTCTTTATTCAGTCTACCATTGATGGGCATTTGGGTTGGTTCCAAGTCTTTGCTATTGTGAACAGTGCCACAATAAACATACATGTGCATGTGTCTTTATGGTAGAATGATTTATAATCCTTTGGGTATATACCCAGTAATGGGATTGCTGGGTCAAATGGTATGTCTAGTTCTAGATCCCTGAGGAATCGCCACACTGCCTTCCACAGTGGTTAAACTAATTTACACTTCCACCAACAGTGTAAAAGCATTACTATCTCTCCACATCTCCAGCATCTGTTGTTTCCTGTCTTTTTAATGATCACTATTCTAACTGGCATGAGATGGTATCTCATTGTGGTTTTGATTTGCATTTCTCTAATGACCAGTGATGATAAGCATTTTTCATATGTTTCTTGGCTGCATAAATGTCTTCTTTTGAGAAGTGTCTGTTCATATACTTTGCCCACTTTTTGATGGGGTTGTTTGTTTCGTTCTTGTAAATTTGTTTAAGTTATTTGTAGATTCTGGATATTAGCCCTTTGTCAGGTGGATAGAATGCAAAAATTTTCTCCCATTCTGTAGGTTGCCTGTTCACCGTGCTGACAGTTTCTTTTGCTGTGCAGCAGCTCTTTAGTTTAATCAGATCCATTTGTCAATTTTGGCTTTTGTTGCCATTGCTTTTGGTGTTTTAGTCATGAAGTCTTTGCCCATGCTTATGTGCTAAATGGTACTGCCTAGGTTTTCTTCTAGGGTTTCTATGGTTTTAGGTTTTACATTTAAGTCTTTCATCCATCTTGAGTTAATTTTTGTATAAGGTGTAAGGAAGGGATCCAGTTTCAGCTTTCTGCATATGGCTAGCCAGTTTTCCCAACACCATTTAATTAAATAGGGAATCCTTTCCCCATTTCTTGTTTTTGTCAGGTATGTCAAAGATCAGACAGTTATAGATGTGTGGCATTATTTCTGAGGACTCTGGTCTGTTCCATTGTTCTATGTATCTGTTTTGCCACCAGTACCATGCTGTTTTTGCTACTGTAGCTTTGTAGTATAGTTTGAAGTCAGGTAGCGTGATGCCTCTAGCTTTGTTCTTTTTGCTTAGGATTATCTTGGCTATGCGGGCCCTTTTTTGGTTCCATATGAAATTTAAAGCAGCTTTTTCCAATTCTATGAAGAAAGTCAATGGTAGCTTGATGGGGATACATCTTTCTTAATGTTTCTGAGATTATATCCTCATTTCTATATGCGTGTTTTAAACACACACTGCCATACACATATAGAAATATTTTGTGTCCTATAAATTTGAAGGAAAATTTTAACATCATAATTATAGATAAATTTATTTGGATTGTTTATGTCATGATATGAGGCAGTTATGGCTTTCTGCATCATCCTAAAATAATCTAATCATAGCAGTCTAATATATGACAACTTTCCATATCTGCATTTGAAAAACTGTATTAAAAATTATAGTCATCTTTTTATAAAACATGTAACCTCATTCCTGATGGCAAAATTAACATTCTTAGGTAGGAGCAATATTTCTAATTTCTATTTGAACTTTTTTCTTGATATAAACAAATCAAATATTCATGGTAGCCCTAGGTTTGGAAAGGAAGAATAAACAAGCTATTTCTTTCTTTTCAATATTTGAGAATAAAATAGAGTATCAGAGAAAATATATTTTAAGTCATTAAATTGCCATTTATTTCAAATAAGTTACATAAGATATTAGCACTTAACTCATATCCCAACAGGGCAGATTAAGACGAAGGAATAAAAAGTTCTTGTTTTAAACTATGTTACTATTCAGTGGGGACACATATAAATGAATTGTGTAAGAACATAAGTGACAAAGCATTGTGGCTGAATCTAACAACTCCAATAAACACATATATGATGTACAATGGCATTACTGGGTCCTAGGAAATTTATACAGGATCACCTTCAAAGTGAAAAAAAAAAATTGAATGTGAGGGTGAGGCATGGTAAAGAAATGTCTGACCATAAAAAAGAGTGGAATGGTATGTATAAAATCAAGAGAGTAGCTCATTACTTTAAAAAGTAATGAAACATAACAATTCTTCGAAAAGTAGGAACAAAGGTATAGTAGGAGATTCTGAAAGAAGGTTCCAGAGTTTCAAGCCTAAAGTTAGGCTTTTAATTCTATTTTGAAAGTCACATGATTTCATTCTCAGAGTATAAACATGAACATTTAAGTTCATTCTACTTGCAATAGAAAATCATACATTTAAAAGGTAACTAATAAAGGTAAAAACTGAGAGGAAGAGAAGGAATTGTTGGCTTGCTTTTCTTATAGATAGTCCTTCAAAAAACCTAAATAAAAGTTAGTGTACACTGTCAAGGACCACTCTGACTTTCAGCCAAGGGAAGACCTCTTTGACGTAGTCTCTTTATCTGTTAGAAGATAAAATAATTCTATTGTAATGAATTGATAATTTTTTAATAAACATCCCTACAATACATGTATGTAGACAAATACTGGATATTTATTTTTCCTCCCTCCATATTCCTAAATAATTATTCATGTGTTGGTCTTCTCTGCTAGGCCATACATGCTTGGTGGCCAAAGGTTCTTTATTATTTAAGCATCTGAAGAGCAATATAATATCTGCCACATAAGAACTTATTAAATATTAGTTGGATAATTCAGTGATTTATTTTGCACTAAAGTTGAAATTTCTTGAAAAACAATTTATGAATAATATACCAAAGAGCTATATTTCACATAATCTACAGAAAATCTACATTCAACTCTTTATCAATGTAGATATCAATTTTATGAAAAAAAAACATTTTTAGGTTAGTGTAAAACTACAGTCTATTTTACAAGAGATTTCCCGAATGAGTTTAAAATGTGTATTTTCAGTGGTGAACACACAAAAATAATAGCCTTCAGGATCTCATAGTTGTTTTTATAATGTTGATCTTGCTCAAGAACATACATATACAAAGGCATATAATTATAGCATGAGCAGAGAGAGGTCTGTCAGAAATCTCAGAGCCTTACAAATAATCAAAAAGTAAGATACCATTATGAGAAAGTAAGAATGATTCACATATTTGGATAATTAAATGACATTTTTAGTGGGTGAGATTTAGAAACATCAAGAAGATAAACACTTGAATATCCTTGTGATGAAAACAATTTAAACAAGTAACTAAAAACTGGAATAGGTATAAGCAGAACTCCTCTGTTTCAACTCCTAGAATTTCAGTTGGGATTCATATCCATCTATGACTTAATACAGTTCATGTGTAAATGTAAGAAATGAGTCTGATACTTATAACAATAAGTGGATAGAAGATAACTATGAGGCCTCTTTAAAAAGTTTGTGACTCAAGAAAAGACAATTTAATATTCAAGAAATATTAATTCATTGCTTATTAAAGTCCATGTAAAGTACTAATTTCTGGGCATATAATAGTGAATAAAATAGCTAGCTAGGGTCCCTGCCATAATTTACCTCAGATTTTATGATCCATGGATTCAAGATCATTGAATAGGACATTTTTTTTCAGTTAATTGTGATGAGAAAAGAATATGCAAAGATTTAAAAGAATGAGGGGAAAAGGACCAATGCCTCAGATGAAATGCAGGCCATCTGGATTAAAAGCCTTGATGGTAAACATGATGATTGAGTTACTAAGGAAGCTCGATAAATATCATTATTCTTCTATCCCTGAGTTCAAATTTAATTAAAAGTTAAGACAAATAAGCAAGCAGATGAAAAACCCTAATATTAGCTTTATTGCTGATAAAATATAATGCAGGAAAACATTGCTTATATCTGTAATTTAGTAATGTTACAACAGTTAAAAAAAAAAAAAACACTAATGATCCAATTACAGTAATCTAACCTGGCTTTTTTACCTGGGACTAGGAGAATTCCTGGAATACGGGATGTTCAGTACTACAACTATATAAAAGAGAAAGAAATGAGAGACAATATTTGGCATGTTAATTATCCTGCATAAGAACTAGTTCTCACTTATGAAATGGAAACTATCTATCTTATTGGGTTCTCAAAAATATTAAATTAGAAAATGCATATAAAACAGTTAGCCCAATGCTGAAAACACTAGTGCTTAATAAGTAATTGGTATTATTAAAGGCAGCAAATAATTTTACTTCAATCTTTGTTGATGTCCCTACTGTAAAATATGAGAGTCTTCAAGTTTCTAAAGGCAACATGAATGTATGAGGAATATATAAGAAAAGCTACAAATATGGATTCATTCATACTTTAAAAATATTCATAAATTATTTATATGTTCCAATCCCTTTTATTTTTCTTGATATTGAAAATAATAACCAAAAAAGACAGAATCACGACCCTCAAAGAAATATTAGTCTAATGAGTCCTTAATTAATATAGGTTTAGTATCTTAAAAAGGAAAGAGGATTGCAGGAAAATCTGTGATACTAACTATAAATGTAACAGTTTGAAATAAGGAGAATAAACTAGCTAAAGAAAGTAGCCAACAACCTTTAATACACCAATTGATAGTATAATAGAAGTTTAAAATTTACAAAAGGAGTAGGAACTGCTTAAAGGTGAAGATAATACTATTAAAATGTTAATGCAAATTAAATTATCTTTATAAAGTGTTAATGCTACCTCTATATCATTCACATTTGTGTGTCCACTTTTAAGTGTTGTTATGAGTTAAAAAATGTTCTGTATATGAGTTAGAAAAATGTCACCATCGTGGAACATATATCTCAACTAAGCCTTTTCATAATCATACGTGTGATGCTGGCCAAGTTGACTATGAAGAAGTTTTCTCTTACATAAAATGAGAAAGGAAGGTCCATCTAAGTTGTAGAATTAGGTTTTCAAGTCAGGGATATAATGTGTAATTCAACATTGTTTTACTTACTTTCACAGAGGAGGGATCTACTTCCCCATCCCAAAATTTGGTTCTACTGTGAAGACTGATGACATCACATATGCACAAAGAGGGTATGAAAAGGCATGTTACTTACAAAATGAGCATTTCTGTGAACAGCATGGCAGTCTCTCAATCAGGTCCAAAAATGAATGGAGGAGTGATTGGTTTGGGGTTTCCTGGTAGTTAGGGGGTGGGGCTAGAATGGGTTCCCACATGGGCAGGTATTGCAAGGTTTGAACTACTCATTGGTGTCAAAGGAGGGAGCACATGGGTTTTCTTATCAGCTTGCCCAGATGTAGGGTAGTGAGGGAAGAGGAAGTGACAGTACTTGAAAGCTGTCAACAGTCAAACATCAAAAATGGAGTCAAACTCTTTATTACAAACCTTCAGGCCAGAGACTTAACTTCATTAGTGCCAAACCCAGCTACCCTCTGGATTAGTCTTCCTGAGGTGGTAGAAATTCATTCAAAGGTGTTACTGAACCCCTACAGCCTTCAGCTACCTAATCATTATGTATTTACTTCATGCTTTTTATTCTAAAAATGGCAGTGCAGCTAATTTATTAAGCTATATATTTGTGAGTCTTGTGATTGTATTTATGTGTTAAACCAGAAAGTTTAAAACTATAAAATGTATACACAAATGCATACAAATGGGTTAACTGTCTAAGTGTAGTGGCTCACACCTATAATCTTAGCAGTATGGGAGACTGAGGCAGGAGGATCTTTTGAGCCAGGGAGCTCAAGATCAGCTTGGAAATTTAGCAAGATTCTGTCTCCACAAAAATTTTTTTAAAAAGTAGTGGTGTGCACTTGTGGCCCCAGCTACTCAGGAGGCTGAGGTAGGGGAATCACTTGAGCCTTGGAGGTTGAGGTTGCAGTGAGCCATGATCACACCCCTGCACTCCAGTCTGGGTGACAGAGTGAGATCCTGTTTCCAAAATAATAGTAATAGTAATAATAATAGGTTAGTTCATCCATAAATTCAGCAACATTTCATAGTATTCTGCTTTCAAAAATGTCTGCTTGATAAGACATGCTTAATTAGTTTTCAAAAAAATTTGCTTTTTTTTAAATTTAAAAATACATCTAAGGTTCAAAAAACATCCTTGTCTAGACATAGAAATTGGGCTACTTTGTATGCCGAGATTCTCCCTACATGTGACATTCTTAGAAGCACATGTTTTCTAGAAAAAGATAATCATAAACATCTGTTTTTGCAGTGGTATTTTTTCATCATAATACATGCAGAGAGTATTCCATGGATTTCTATGGATATAGAAATATGAATATTTACACACACCATTGGAATCACTGGTTTAATAAAAGCTAAATGAAGTGTGGAAAATATGTAAAATATGTTGATTTACTATCTCTTACAGCATTTCTAAGGAAGCATTCATAAACCTGTCTGCTTTTAAAAATAAAATGAAATTCTTCTATAGGTCTATGGTTGGTCGTATTCCCAAGTTAACCTTTTTGGGGGGGCAGGGGTGACACCATGGCTGTGAGCCTAACTCACTTAAGAGGCTCTTTGGAGAAAACCTGTAAGCATTCTGATATTTATGTTGCAAATTCTAAAGTCTCCTTCTATGGAAATTTTAAATTTTGACTGCTAACCCACAGGGACAGATAGAGAACAATTCTATGTAAAGACAGAGAAATGGGCAAGAGTCTTGCAAAGTTAGAAAATTTATCAGAGACACCAGAATTAGGCTCAGAAGCATTTGTATTATTGGATCAAGTATTTTTCCATATAGATTTACATAATCAAGAAAATACATTTGTTATTCCTCAAAGAAAATCAGAAATTGAGTTCACATAACAGTCTTGTCTTCTATATTGCCTAATATGTTCAGACAATTGTCAGAATGTGCTATGAGATTTATCTAAACACAAAAATGTCAGCATTTATGTATTAAAATTGATTTCTGACTATCTTTTTAAGAACTGCCCAGTAACTGTTTTTCCTCTGCTTAGAATCTCTTAACTCAGTGGATTACATTTACTATCACAGGATAACTGAATGTCCTAAATGGGACTTGACTTACCCTGAGGGTTACTATTTATTACAGGATTTCTCATCCTGTTATGTTTTTAAAGGGTTTAAGGTGACAAAAAAGTATACATTCAAGAAAATTATTAATATAGAAAAAATATTATATGGAAAAAATATATATGTGTCAGAACTCCAGATTAGTATAGTTATTGCAACTGGCATTAAAAGTGGTGCTAAATTATTTAGCAACTACAGAAAAAAATGAAATATAAATGTTGTTTGTTACAATTGTTGAATAAGAACATTTATTTCAGCTATCAGGGCAGAAGAAAATTTGCTTGGGAATGAATTCTATAAGTAAATTGTTATATTGGTTTCATAAAGAGGACTACTACACAATAAAAAACATTTCTAAAGAACATTTTGCTATGAAGCCATTTCTTATTTTGACACCTGCAAATATTACGTCAAAGGTAGCACGAAAGCAAATTTTTATAAGGCACTTCTGTGAGGATGTGGTATCTTCTGTAAGAGGAGGTATTGGTCAAAGATACTGGTATCTTTCTCATGCATGATCTGCAGTGATATAGGACAATAGATAATAGTACCCACACTAGAGGTGCAGTCTAGTTGCATACTGAAACAGAATATTCATGTTTTGAAATGAGTTTGCTGAGTCCCTACCCAAAAACTTTGACTCAATATCTCTGATGGCAGAGCCCCCAAATTGGCATTTTTTGGTCATTTTGGGGGAAGATTAAGTATAATTTGCATACTGTAAAATAAACATTTTTAGTGGAAAGTTCTGTAAGTATTGACATACACCAAATACATGTTAAGCAAGCACTTCAGATGATTTTTTTATTCATTAAATTTGATTACCACTGACTACATCAGTGGTTCTCAAACTTTACTGTGCATCAGAATCACATGGAGGGCTTGCTAAAACTCACCCTGATGTTATCCACTCTCTATGTTTTTGATTCAGCAGGTCTAGTGAAGGGCCTAATAATTTGCATTTATGACAAATGCCAGGTGATGCTGATGCTGATGGTCTGAGGGCTCCACTGAGAAACACTGGATTAGAGCAACGGTGCATCACAATCACCTAGGGAATTTTATAATTAGACATGAATATTGTGATCTGAGAGATCAAAATAGGTGCCCCTTAATCAATCAAGATGGACCCAAAGTTAAGGAAATTAAGTTACCTATGGGTTGAGGGTTAAGGAAATGTCTGGCATGGAAAATTTCTAAATTCCTATGGTTAAACTTCCTAACACTAGGAGCCATCAGTTCTGATTTTAACCCTGACCACTACAACTCTGACTGGACAGAGGACCAGTCTTCCAAACATTCTTTTCTGATAAACTATTGCAGACTTTCAGCCAGCTTACAGATGCTGCACACAAACTTTGTGTCCTGTAGTTCACATTTTGATATAAAGGGCCAAATTCAACCTCGTTTTAATGCTAAAACACCACACCAAGTGAACACAAAATCTATATTACGTATCTGTTTACCCATTGAGTATGCACTTGACTCCCCTCATAATTATGCATAACATCTCCTCCAAACCTGCTGAATATGTATGATACTGCCTCTTCCAGGCATAAAACCCAACCTGTCTTTCCCCTGTTTGAAGAGAGGGCACCTTCATTCCATGCTGGAGACTTTCTCTTCCTAGTTTTAGCAACCAATGTCAACAATAAAGCTCTCTTTTCTACTACATGGTGGTCTCTTAGATGACAATACCTACGCTCCAAACTCTCAGGGATATGGTCTTCATTGGTCCACAGTACAATCTAGATATACAGTTTTTCAACTCCCTAGGTGATTTTAATATGCAGCCAAGGTTAAGAACCATGGCCATAACAGAAAGAATAGAAATTATTGCTCCTCATAATTTTCCCCAGAGTATATATTGACTTGATTCTTGATAGGAACCAAGGAGTAAGGAGTACTAATATTCATAGTACAAGGCTTTGCATTATATATTTTGATTTTATTATATTCTATTATGAAAAATATATCTTACAGTCTTGATTATATTAAGGAGGAAAGTAACACACAACAATATTAGTTAAAGCTCTAAAGAACATGGAATCAATAAGAGGTAAGCAGTGGAATCAAAACCATTTTTCTCTGATTCTATGGCCTCTGGCTTGTGATTCATAGTTTGAATATCAGATGGTCCTGAAGCAAAAAGTATATTTTCTTTTAAATATTGAGAATTTGACTTGTCTTATTGCCCACACTCTACATTTACAAAATTGTGGATCATTGAAGTATCTGAGGAAAACTTTCAATCTATTAGAGCACTTGATAATAGCACTTTCATCCCACAGTTATTCACCAATAAGTATGAGATAAATTCTTTGAGCCTAGAAAAACTGGGAGAGTAGATGTTATTATTTGACCATCTGGGACACTGTATTTCTTCAGTGAGATAACTGATTTTGAATAATATTGCATTCAGATGAACAGACCAAGAGGTAATGAATCCCTAATAGCTGAGAGCAAAGTCTATGTTTTTCTCTGGAGATAGCTTCTGCATTGGAAGAATACACTCTTAAGATATATTCTCTCTCAACATTATTTTTTAGTGACAAGTTAAAAACATTAACATATGAAAAATTCAAATCTGCTCTTCCTCTCCTCAAACAAAATAAGTTTTATTCAATGTTCATTCAAATTACTCTCCTAATTTGCACAACCACACTAATGTTAGTTCTGTCTTAACTATTTCTGTGTTTTAACTATACAAACCAGAGTAGATTTAAATGGAAAAATTGAGGTAGCCTAAGAGGCTATGTAGATATTTTAGTGGAAAAGGAGAGATTGCAACTGGGTAGAGAATACATCCCCTCCCCCGACACATGCAGAAATAATGAGAGAAATAAAACAGTCTTTTGTAGATTGCTTGAATTAATGGCCCCAGTTTTCTCCTACCTACAATGAGGTTCATTGCTTTTAACTCTAACTTTGATTCTGACATTTGGCTCTGCCATGTGATATGTTTTGGACAATAAAATGTTGCACGTAATGAAAGCAGATACTTGAAAAGCACATGTGCAATTGGTTTGATAGTTCTTGGCTTCTGCCATCACCATGAGAAAAGCCTGCCTGGGTGAAACTGCTAAAGAATGAGTCATGTGTAACAGACCCAAGTTCCCTTAGCCATCCTAGTCAAGATCACTTTAGATTGATCAGTAAGTGCAGCCAAGATCAGCAAAGCTACCTAGTTGACTTGTAGCCAAACGTAGATGCATGGGAAAGCACAGTCCAAATTTAATAAAGCCCTCAGCTTTGTCAACTAAAGCATATTTATTGTTTATATGCCTGAAGTTTGATGGTTGTTGCTTTGCAACATTATTATAACAATGCACGACTCATAAATAGCTTGAGCGTCTAAGTAGAAGGTAGTTTAAGGGAGACAGATCAAAGTTGGAGAAAGATTTTGGAGCCAGCTATTATTAGTGACAGAATAGACAAAATAAAACGTTTCCCAAAAAAGATTTGATGTGCATTTGAGTGAAACATACTTCAACATTATTTAAGAGATTTTAAATAAATTCTAAACTTCTTTTCAGTTAATTTTGGTTGTGTCAGATTTAAATTTTATTGGACATAAATTATGTTAAGTCTAGCTTCAATGTTAAAAAAAAAGCAGACTCAAACTTTTGTGGGTTATATGTAATACAAACTTATGGAAAAATAAAAGTATTCAGAAAATAGACACCTAAACTAAGACCATAGTCAAGATGTTCTTGGAATACCCAGGAACTGAGCACATAAATTACCTTTTGGCTTCAAAACATGGTGTAGATTACTCCAGAAAGAGTGAAGATTAATACGAAAATATACTACAGGAAAATCTACTTGTGCCTATTGGAGATAATTAATAGAATTCTAACACATAAAATGTAAATTAATAAAATAAAATAATAAATCTCCCAGGTTCCCAAATCCTTGAGCCAAAACAATTTTAATAAAATGGGAATGGATTGCTAAGAAAGCAGGTATAACCACTGGTGCCCTCCAAGCATCTGGATGAGCTGTCATTTGAATTGAAATTTTGACTAATTATTTAAATAAAATTATGCAAAATGATACCAATGATTGGACAAATAAAATCAATTTTGTTTTCTAAATGTGTTCTTTAAAAAGTAATAAAGGGAAAAGCAATAGCTGCTGCTTTTACTTATCACGGTTAGACTTTTTAAACAAGCTGAAATGTGCTCTGAAACATTGATGTAGGCAGCACAGCAAAACTCTCATTTATGGCAGAATTATTTGACTTGAACTTCTATCTGGAATGTAAAAAAAATCCTACAAATCAATAACAAAAATAAAAACACAAATTGCTACCAAAAAGAGTTTTTTCCATCATTCTCAGCAAACTAAAGCAAGGATAAAAAACCAAACACTGCATGTTCTCACTCATAGGTGGGAATTGAACAATGAGAACACATGGACACAGGAAGGGGAACATCACACCCTGGGGCCTGTTGTGGGGTGGGGACAGGGGGGAGGGGTAGCATTAGGAGATATACCTAATGTTAAATGACAAGTTAATGGGTGCAGCACACCAACATGGCACATGTATACATATGTAACAAACCTGCACGTTGTGCACATGTACCCTGAACTTTAAGTATAATAATTATTAAAAAAAAAAAAGTTTTTTCAAATGGGCAAAAGTTTTGGACAGACATTTATTAAAAGAACATATGCAAATGATCAAAAAGCAAATCAGGGAAAATAATATTAAAAACACAATGCAATACCATTTTACAACCATTAGAATGGTTAAAATTAACAAGACTGACACCAACAAGTGTTGTCAAGGATGTGGAAAAACTGGAACTCTCATACATCTAGATGTGAAAGTAAAAATACACCAACTCTCTGGAAAACAGCTTAGCATTTTCTTAAAAAGTTAAATATCCACCTCCTCAGCAATACCTCAACTAGATAATTATCAAAGAATAATAAATGTATATTAACAAAAAAAAATTGTACAAGAATGCTCTCAGCATCTTTATTTGAAAAAGTCCAGTATTTGAAACAGCCCAAATATCCATCAACAAGAGAATGAATGAACAAAATGTAGTGCAGTCACATAATGGAATATTATTCATCAATAAAAAAGAAGTAAGAATAGTTGAACAAGCACTAGCATGGGTCAATTTAAAAATATATTATGTTGCATGAAAGAATCCAGACACAAAATAGTACGAACTATATGATTCCATTTACATAAACTTTAAGAGCAGGCAAAACTACTCAATGGTAATAGAAATAAGAGAAGGGATTGTCTATAGGACTAAAAGGGAGAATGAGAGAATTTGTTCTATATATTGTTTGAAGTAGGAGTTATGTGGTTTGATACATTAATTAAAACTCTTTGAATTGTAATCTTAAAATCTGTGCATTTCACTATATATAATTTCATCTGAACATTTGTTTTTGTGATTCTGGAAAACTTAACAAAAAGTATGTGTATATTAGAAATTGAATATTTCCAGACATTTTGGAATTATGA
Source organism: Pongo abelii (assembly GCF_028885655.2). Lineage (NCBI taxonomy): Eukaryota > Metazoa > Chordata > Mammalia > Primates > Hominidae > Pongo > Pongo abelii. The sequence continues at coordinate 81,830,477 of NC_071990.2, read as the reverse complement.
ATAGCTTAGAATAAAATTTTTGAAAAAATATTTATTGAACAAACCTTCGTATTAAGAAATTGCTATTTGCTGGAACTGTGTTAGTTTTAATGAATGTAATGATAGATAACCATGGACTTTCATGTTGTATAGCTAAGAAAACAAACTACCAAAATTATGTACACAGTTATTTTAGATTGCAGTCTGAAGATAATAATTACTAAACTCAACAATATGAACAATGAAAGTTAACACCCCCACCCCCTTTTTATAACTAGTTCTTTAGAAAACATAGGAAATAAATTTTAAGTAAAAACGAATTTTATCAGTATTGTTAGAATTGTCAAATACTTTTCACATGAAACATGCTGCAAAATGTTTAATAAATAAAGATGTAAATAAATAAAATATTTCAAATAAAAAAAGTGTAAGTTGGTGAGAAAACAACGAGGTTTTTAGAATATCTGAAGAGTGGGGCATATTTTTTTTTTATATTTTGTTTACTCAAACCTGTTTGTGGAGTTACATGCCCAATTGCATTAGAAATATTTTACTTTCACATTTTCAAATAGTTTTCTTTTTATTATAAAAGTAACATAATTACACAAAATTCCGACATATTAGAAAGTATAAAAGGGAAAGGAAAAAAAGTCACCTTGTAGTCAATTCAGAAGTTATCACTGTTAATTTTTAAATATGTTTTGTAATGTTTTATCTATGCATAGAAATGTATTTGTTTATAATTATAGCATATGACCATATATGTATATTATTCATAACTTTCAGCATACTGTGAAATTCCACATTAAAAATAATGAATAAATTGTAGAAAAGTAGAATTTTTTAAACAATTCCTTAATGATATACATGTTATCTTTTTATTGTTCTTTAAACTACACTGGAATGCATAAAAACTTATAGACATTTTAAAGCCTATTAAAAATCAAGAAATATTTTTGTATAGAGTAACTGTACACATGTGATTGTGTTTGTGGCAGGGAGGAAATGCTAAGAACTTATAGTAAGTGTCTCCTATAATTTTGCATTTTTTTTTTTGGTACTGGTGCAATCTGTTAAAAATGAACATTACAAGACTTCCAGTTTTCAGTTTCACATGTAAAGAGCTTGGAAGTTAACACTCTGTCCTAACAGCAAGTAAAAATCTGAACAAACTGCAAAATCAACAACTCTTCTAGGATCAGTAAAATAATTGATAATGTAGGGCAAATCTTAGCGTCCAAGATTGTAGAGAGAAGTAGGTGAATACCAGAAATCACAACTTACTGAAGCAGAGACTCACTAGCAGAAACTGCAGCTGGAGCCAGTGCTCAAGTAGGAAAACCTGAGCTGTAATTAATACATTGTTGAAGGCTCATTGTGGACAAGTCTGAAAGCCAGAAACTCCAGGAGTACTGACTTAAGGGATGGGGCACACTTTTGCGAGACTTACCTCCAGAAGCTCAACCAGGTTCTCACAGTAAATATCTGAGAAAAATCCCCTCATCCTTGCAATGGAAAATGGAAAGGAAAAAGAAACCATGTTGAAATGCTCTAGAACTGTGGCCCCCAACCTTTTTGGCATCAGGGACTAGTTTCATGGAAGACCACTTTTCCACAGATGGGGTGTGGGGGATGGTTTCAGGATGAAATTGCTCCACCTCAGATCATCAGGCAGTAGTTAGATTCTCATAAGGAGAGTGCAACCTAGATCCCTCGCATGTGCGGTTCACTATAGGGTTCTAGATCCTGTGAGAATCTAATGCCACCACTGATCTAACAGGAGGAAGAACTCAGGCAGGAATGCTTGCTGCCCCACTGCCCACCTCCTGCTGTGCAGCCTGTTTCCTAATAGGCCACAGACCAGTACCAGTCCATGGCCAGGGGACTGGGGCAATATTGACCTAATTTCAGGGAAAAGAAAAAGTTAATAATTGCCTAAAAGGCTGGGGTATTATCAGAGCCTAAGTGACCTGATAGAAAGGAAATACTCAACTCCAGTCAACTCTAGCTTTCCATATGAGAGAAAGGAAATACCCAGCTCTAGCCTACACTAGCCATCCTCTGCTACCTAATGGAAAATAATAATAATAGTAATAATAATTTAGAAAACTGGTAAACACTTGTGAAAGTTCATAATCTGGACCATAGACTCACAAAAAGACTGAGACCTAATTAACTATGAATCACTTTCATTCTCTCCCACACTTCAGCAGCAGACTTCTAAAGGCCTATTTACAGCAGTTCATTTTAGCCAGTATATCATATCCAGCTATCAATAAAAAATTACAAAGCATGTCAAAAGGCAAAAAAGCACAATTTGAAAGACAGAACAAGCATCAGAAGCAGACACGGCAGGGATATTGGAATTATCAGACCAGGAATTTAAAACTACTATGATAAATACTCTGTAGGCTCTCATGAGTATAATAGGCCACATGCAAGAACAGATTGGCAATGTAATCAGAGTAATAGAAACACTTAGAACCACAAAGTAATGCCAGAGACCAAAAACACTGTAACAGAAATGAAGAATTCCTTAGATGGACTTATTAGTAGACTAGACATGGCTGAGGAAAGAAAGAATTGAAAGTCATGGCAATAGAAACTTTGAAAAGCAAAGCAAACAAAGACTGAAAAAAAAACAGAGTTTGTAAGGACTGTGGAACGACTACAAAAGTTGAAACGTGTAATGGGAATACAAGAATATGAAAAAAAGAAAAAGGAGCAGAGAAATGTTTGAAACAATAATGACTGAGAATTTCCCCAAATTATCGTCAGACGCCAAACCACAGATCCAGGAAGCTCAGAGAACATCAAGCAGAATAAATGCCAAAAAATTATACCTAGGCATATAACTTTTAAACTACAGAAATTCAAATATGAATTTTTTTGAAAAGTTAAGGGAGAATAAAACATGTATAGAGGAACAAAAATAAAAATATCTGACTTCTCAGAAACCATACAAGTGAAGTGAAATATTTAAAGTGTTAGAGAAAAAAAACACCAATCTAGAATTCTGTACTGTATGACGTTAACCTTTAAACTTCTAAGAAAAAGAAATTCTTTCTTAGATGAAACAAAGATGAGATAATTTGTTGCCAGTGGACCTGTCTCGCAAGAGATGTTAAAATGTAAGGCAAAAATGTAGGTCAAAAATTTGGATCTACTTAAGGAAAGGAAGAGTATCACAAAAAGAGTAAGTGAAGGTAAATTAAAAACTTTTATATTTCTTATTTTTGATTGATCTAATAAGAGTTTGTTCAAAATTATAATAGCACCAATGTATTCACATGTATGTTTATATGCAGTCATTCCTCAGTATTAACAGGCGATTGGTTCTAGGACCTCCCACAGATGCCAAAAACTATGAATGCTCAAGTCTCTCATATAAAATGATGTAGCATTTCTATAAAACCTATGCACATCCTCCCATATACTTCAAATTGTCTCTGGATTACTTATAATACCTAAGATAATGTAAATAAATGTAAATAGTTGTTCTACTTTTTTTTTGTATTTTCATTTTTATTGTTTTTAAAAATAGTTTTGATTCATGGTTGTTTGAATTCACAGATGTAGAAGGCATGGATATGGAGGGATGCTTGCATATGTGTGTGTTTGTGTGTATATACCTGCATATAAGAGAAATGAATGATAATGATATAAAAGATGAGAGGAAGGAATTATAATTATTTCATTATTAACAGGTAGTAACACTACCTATGAATGAAGATAAGGTTATTTGAAAGTAAACGTGAATTAATTGTAAGTGTATATTGCAAATTCTAGAGCAAATATTATATTGAGAAAAGTAATATATATATATTATGCTAAGAAAGGAGAAAAATGAAATCATATAAAATGCTCAATTAAAACCACAAAGGGAAGAAAAAGAGTGGAAGACATAAGAAAGAACAAAGGTATTCAAATAGAAAACAGTACCAAATGTGGTAGATATTAATCCAATTATATAAACAATCACTTAGAAAATCAATGATCTAAATGCACTCATTGAAATACAGAGATTATGAGAGTGGATCAAAAAAGAAAAACCAAATTTTGCCTACAAGAAACTCATTTTAAATATAAAGAGACATAGAGATTAAAAGAATTAGATGGAGAAAGATAGACCAAGCCAACATGAATTAAAAAAAAAAAAATAGAGTAGAGGTAGGGTTCCAAGATGGCTGAATAGGAACAGCTCCAGTCTACAGCTCCCAGGGTGAGTGACGCAGAAGACGGGTGATTTCTGCATTTCCAACTGAGGTACTGGGTTCATCTCTCTGGGGCTTGTCAGACAGTGAGTGCAGGACAGTGGGTGCAGTGCACCGAGTGTGAGCCGAAGCAGGGCGAGGCATCACCTCATCTGGGAAGAGCAAGGGGTCAGGGAATTCCCTTTCATAGCCAAGCAAAGCTGTGAAAGACGGCATCTGGAAAATTGGGTTACTCCCACCCTAATACTGAGCTTTTCCAATTGTCTTAGCAAATGGCACACCAGGAGATTATATCGCGTGCCTGGCTCAGAGGGTCCCATGCCCGCAGATCCTCGCTCATTGCTAGCACAGCAGTCTGAGATGGAACTGCAAGGCAGCAGCGAGGCTGGGGGAGGGGTGTCCGCCATTGCAGAGGCTTGAGTAGGTAAACAAAGCGGCCAGGAAGCTTGAACTGAGTGGAGCCCACCACAGCTCAAGGAGGCCTGCCTGCCTCTGTAGACTCCACCTCTGGGGGCAGGGCACAGCTGAACAAAAGGCAGCAGAAACCTCTGCAGACTTAAATGTCTGTGTCTGACAGCTTTGAAGAGAGTAGTGGTTCTCTTCACGCAGCCTGAGATCTGAGCCTGAGATCTGAGAAGGGACAGACTGCCTCCTCAAGTGGTCGCTGACCTCCAAGTAGCCTAACTGGGAGGCAGCCCCCAGTAGGGGCCGACTGAAACCTCACACGGCCGGGTACCCCTCTGAGACAAAACCTCCAGAGGAAGGATCAGACAGCAACATTTGCTGTTCAGCAATATTCGCTGTTCTGCAGCCTCTGCTGCTGATACCAAGGCAAACAGGGTCTGCAGTGGACCTCCAGCAAACTCCAACAGACTTGCAGCAGAGGGTCCTCACTGTTAGAAGGAAAACTAAGAAACAGAAAGGACGTCCACACCAAAACCCCATCTGTATGTCACAATCATCAAAGACCAAAGGTAGATAAAACCACAAAGATGGGGAAAAAACAGAACAGAAAAACTGAAAATTCTAAAAATCAGTGTGCCACTCCTTCTCCAAAGGAACACAGCTCCTCACCAGCAACAGAACAAAGCTGGATGGAGAACAACTTTGACGAATTGGGAGAAGAAGGTTTCAGATGATCAAACCTCTCCGAGCTAAAGGAGGAAGTTCGAACCCATCGCAAAGAATTTAAAAACCTTGAAAAAAGATTAGAAGAATGGCTAACTAGAATAACCAATGCAGAGAAGTCCTTAAAGGACCTGATGGAGCTGAAAACCATGGCACGAGAACTACGTGATGAATGCACAAGCTTCAGTAGACAATTTGATCAACTGGAAGAAAGGGTATCAGTGATTGAAGATCAAATAAATGAAATGAAGCAAGAAGAGAAGTTTAGAGAAAAAAGGATAAAAAGAAACTAACAAAGCCTCCAAGAAATATGGGACTATGTGAAAAAACCAAATCTACGTCTGATTGGTGTACCTGCAAGTGATGGGGAGAATGGAACCAAGGGGGAAAACACTCTGCAGGATATTATCCGGCAGAACTTCCCCAACCTAGCAAGGCAGGCCAACATTCAAATTCAGGAAACACGGAGAACGCCACAAAAATACTCCTCCAGAAGAGCAACTCCAAGACACATAATTATCAGATTCACCAAAGTTGAAATGAAGGAAAAAATGTTAAGGGCAGCCAGAGAGAAAGGTCAGGGTACACACAAAGCCCATCAGACTAACAGTGGATCTCTCAGCAGAAACTCTACAAGCCAGAAGAGAGAAGGGGCCAATATTCAACATTGTTAAAGAAAAGAATTTTCAACCCAGAATTTCATATCCATCCAAACTAAGCTTCATAAGTGAAGGAGAAATAAAATCCTTTACAGACAAGCAGATGCTGAGAGATTTTGTCACCACCAGGCCTGCCCTAAAAGAGCTCCTGAAGGAAGCACTAAACATGGAAACGAAAAAATGGTACCAGCCACTGCAAAAACATGCCAAATTGTAAAGACCATCGATGTTAGGAAGAAACTGCATCAACCAATGAGCAAAATAACCAGCTAACAAAATAATGACAGGATCAAATTCACACATAACAATATTAACCTTAAATGTAAATGGGCTAAATGCTCCAATTAAAAGACATAGACTGGCAAATTGGATGAAGAGTCAAGACCCACCCATGTGCTGTATTCAGGAGACCCATCTCACGTGCAGAGACACACATAGGCTCAAAATAAAGGGATGGAGGAAGATCTACCAAGAAAATGGAAAACAAAACAAGGCAGGGGTTGCAATCCTAGTCTCTGATAAAACAGACTTTAAACCAACAAAGATCAAAAGAGACAAAGAAGGCCATTACATAATTGTAAAGGGATCAATTCAACAAGAAGAGCTAACTATCCTAAATATATATGCACCCAATACAGGAGCACCCAGATTCATAAAACAAGTCCTTAGGGACCTACAAAGAGACTTAGACTCCCACACAATAATAAGGGAGACTTTAACACCCCACTGTCAACATTAGACAGATCAATGAGACAGAAAGTCAACAAGGATAGCCAGGAATTGAATTCAGCTCTGCACCAAGCACACCTAATAGACATTTACAGAACTCTCCACCCCAAATCAACAGAATACACATTCTTCTCAGCACGATACCACACCTATTCCAAACTTGACCACATAGTTGGAAGTAAAGCACTCCTCAGCAAATATAAAAGAACAGAAATTATAACAAACTGTCTCTCAGACCACAGTGCAATCAAACTAGAACTGAGGATTAAGAAACTCACTCAAAACTGCTCAACTACATGGAAACTGAACAACCTGCTCCTGAATGACTACTGGGTACATAATGAAATGAAGGCAGAAATAAAGATGTTCTTTGAAACCAATGAGAACAAAGACACAACTTACCAGAATCTCTGGGATACATTCAAAGCAGTGTGTAGACTGAAATTTATAGCACTAAATGCCCACAAGAGAAAGCAGGAAAGATCTAAAATTGACACCCTAACATCACAATTAAAAGAACTAGAGAAGCAAGAGCAAACACATTCAAAAGCTAGCAGAAGGCAAGAAATAACTAAGATCACAGCAGAACTGAAGGAGATAGAGATACAAAAAACCCATCAAAAAATCAAAGAATCCAGGAACTGGTTTTTTGAAAAGGTCAACAAAATTGATAGACCACTAGCAAGACTAACAAAGAAGAAAAGAGAAAAGAATCAAATAGATGCAATAGAAAATGATAAAGGGGATATCACCACCAATCCCACAGAAATACAAACTACCATCAGAGAATAAACACATCTATGCAAATAAACTAGAAAATCTAGAAGAAATGGATAAATTCCTGGACACATACGCCCTCCCAAGACTAAACCAGGAAGAAGTTGAATCTCTGAATAGACCAGTAACAGGCTCTGAAATTGAGGCAATAATTAATAACCTACCAACCAAAAAAAGTCCAGGACCAGACACATTCACAGCCGAATTCTACCAGAGGTATAAAGACGAGCTGGTACCATTCCTTCTGAAACTATTCCAATCATTACAAAAAGAGGGAATCCTGCCTAACTCATTTTATGGAGCCAGCATCATCCTGATACCAAAGCCTGGGAGAGACACAACAAAAAAAGAGAATTTTAGACTAATATCCCTGATGAACATTGATGCAAAAATCCTCAATAAAATATTGGGAAACCAAATGCAGCAGCACTTCAAAAAGCTTATCCACCATGATCAAGTGGGCTTCATCCCTGGGGTGCAAGGCTGGTTCAACATACACAAATCAATGAACGTAATCCAGCATATAAACAGGACCAAAGACAAAAACCACATGATCATCTCAATAGATGCAGAAAAGGCCTTCCACAAAATTCAACAGCGCTTCATGCTAAACCTCTCAATAAATTAGGTATTGATGGGATGTATCTCAAAATAATAAGAGCTGTCTATGACAAACCCACAGCCAATATCATTCTGAATGGGCAAAAACTGGAAACATTCCCTTTGAAAACTGGCACAAGACAGGGATGCACTCTCTCACCACTCCTATTCAATATAGTGTTGGAAGTTCTGGCCAGGGCAATCAGGCAGGAGCAAGAAATAAAAGGTATTCAATTAGGAAAAGAGGAAGTCAAATTGTCCCTGTTTGCAGATGAAATGATTGTATCACTAGAAAACCCCATCGTCTCAGCCCAAAATCTCCTTAAGCTGATAAGCAACTTCAGCAATGTCTCAGGATACAAAATAAATGTGCAAAAATCATAAGCATTCTTATACACCAATAACAAACAGAGAGCCAAATCATGAGTGAACTCCCATTCACAATTGCTTCAAAGAGAATAAAATACCTAGGAATCCAACTTACAAGGGATGTGAAGGACCTCTTCAAGAAGAACTACAAACCACTGCTCAAAGAAATAAAAGAGGACACAAACAAATGGAAGAACATTCCATGCCCATGGGTAGGAAGAATCAATATCATGAAAATGGCCATACTGCCCAAGATAATTTATAGATTCAATGCCATCCCCATCAAGCTACCAATGACTTTCTTCACAGAATTGGAAAAAACTACTTTAAAGTTCATATGGAACCAAAAAAGAGCCTGCATCGCCAAGTCAATCCTAAGCCAAAAGAACAAAGCTGGAGGCATCATGCTACATGACTTCAAACTATACTACAAGGCTACAGTAACCGAAACAGCATGGTACTGGTACCAAAACAGAGATATAGACCAATGGAACAGAACAGAGCCCTAAGAAATAATACCACACATCTACAACTATCTCATCTTTGACAAACCTGACAAAAACAAGAAGTGGTGAAAGGATTCCCTATTTAATAAATGGTGCTGGGAAAACTGGCTAGCCGTATGTAGAAAGCTAAAACTGGATCCCTTCCTTACACCTCATACAACAATTAATTCATGGTGAATTAAAGACTTAAATGTTAGACCTAAAACCATAAAAACCCTAGAAGAAAACCTAGGCAATACCATTCAGGACATAGGCATGGGCAAGGACTTCATGTGTAAAACACCAAAAACAATGGTAACAAAAGCCAAAATTGACAAACAGGATCTAATTAAATTAAAGAGCTTCTGCACAGCAAAAGAAACTACCATCAGACTGAACAGGCAACCTACAGAATGGGAGAAAATTTTTGCAATCTACTCATCTGACAAAGGGCTAATATCCAGAATCTACAAAGAACTCAAACAAATTTACAAGAAAACAAAAACAACCCCATCGAAAAGTGGGCGAAGGATATGAATAGACGCTTCTCAAAAGAAGACATTTATGCAGCCAACAGACACATGAAAAAATTCTCATCATCACTGGCCATCAGAGAAATGCAAATCAAAACAACAATGAGATATCATCTCATGCCAGTTAGAATGGCAATCATTAAAAAGTCAGGAAACAACAGGTGCTGGAGAGGATGTGGAGAAATAGGAACACTTTTACACTGTTGGTGGGACTGTAAACTAGTTCAACCATTGTGAAAGACAGTGTGGCGATTCCTCAGGGATCTAGAACTAGAAATACCATTTGATCCAGCCATCTCATTACTGGATATATACCCAAAGGAATATAAATCATGCTGCTATAAAGACACATGCACCGGTATTTTTATTGTGGCACTACTCACAACAGCAAAGGCTTGGAACCAATCCAAATGTCCATCAGTGGTAGACTGGATTAAGAAAATGTGGCTCATATACACCTTGGAATACTATGAAGATAAAAAAGGATGAGTTCATGTCCTTTGTAGGGACATGGATGAAGCTGGAAACCATCATTCTCAGCAAACTATCTCAAGGACAAAAAGCCAAACACCGCATGTTCTCACTCATAGGTGGGAATTGAACAATGACAACACTTGGATACAGGAAGGGGAACATCACACACTGGGGCCTGTTTGGGGTGGGGGGATGGGGGAGGGATAGCATTAGGAGATATACCTAATGTAAATGACGAGTTAATTGGTGCAGCACACCAACATGCCTCATGTATACATATGTAACAAACCTGCACGTTGTGCACATGTACCCTAGAACTTAAAGTATAATAAAAAAAAAATAAAAAAACAGAGTAGCTATATTATTTTCAAACAGAGCTGACTTCAAAGAAAGGAAACTTATCACAGATAAAAAAGGCATTATATAATGACTTAATGTGTATGTGCCTAACAACAGAGCATGAAACTGTGTGAGGCAAAAATTGATAGAACTTCAAGGAGAAATAGATGAATCCACTAATATACTTGGGGACTTTGATATGACTTCATCAAAAATGGGCAGATCTGGCAAGCAGAATTTCAATGAGTTCATAAACTCAACAACACCATCAATCAACTAGACATAATGAACATCTACAGATTACTTCATCCAACAATAGCAGAATACACATTCTTCTCAAGCTTGCATGAATCATTCGTGAAGATAGACTACATGCTGAGCCATAAAACAAACTTTACCAGAATTAAAAGAGTAGAAATCAAGCAATACTTATATTCAGACTACAAATAAATTAAACTAGAAATCAATAATAGAAAGCTAACTGAAAAATTCCAAAATACCTGGAGGTTAAACAAAGAACACACTTTTAAATAAGATATAAGTCAAAGAAGAAATGTCAAGAGAAATTTAAAATATTAACTAAGTGAAAATATAACACAACTTAGTAAAATTTGTTGGATCCAGCAAAAATCATGCTGAGAAGAAAAGATCTAAAGTCAATAATATAAATTCCTACCATAGTAAACTAGAAAAAGGAAGGGCAAATTAAACATAAGGTAAATAGAAGAAAAATAAGAAAAAATAGAGAAGAAATAAATAAAATTGAAAACAGGAAATTAATGATGAATAAAAATAACTGGTATTTAAAAGATAAAAAAATTGACTAGTCTTCGGTAAGATTAAAATAAGAATAAAAATTGCTGATATCAGAAATGAAAATGGTGACATTACAATAGATCATATGGACATTAAAAGGATCATAAATGCATGCTATTAGGAACTCTTCACCCATAAATTTCATAACTTTGATAAAATGGATCAATTCCTTAAAAGACCTAAGCTACCAAAACTCACACAAGGAGAAATAGACAACTTTGAACAGACTTACATCTATTAAAGACATTGAATCCATAGTTAATAACTTCCCAAACAAAAACCACCAGGCCCAGATGGGTTTAATAATAAATTTTACCAAACAGTTAAGGAAGAAATTATATCAATCTTCTACAGTCTCTTTTAGAGGATAGAAGCAAAGGGACTGTTTTCTAATATCAAAACCAATGAAATTACAAAAACTACAGCTAAATAGATATAGATGCATAAACGTAGATGCAAAACTCCTCAACACTCTTGAGCCCAGGAGTGGGCAATTGCCTGGGCAATGTTGTAAGACTCTACCACTACACAATTTTTTTTAAATAGCTAGGCATTGTGGTGCATGCCCAAAGTCCCAGATACTTGTCCGGGCTGAGGTGGGTGGATCTCCTGAGCTTGAAAGGTCAAGGATGCAGTGAGCTGTGATGTCACCACTGCACTCCAGTCTGGGTAACAGAGTGAGACCCTGTATCAAAACAAAAAAATTCTCAACAAAATACTAGCAATTGAATCTAATGTTGAGAAAGAATTATACACCAAATCCAGTGGGATTTATTCCTATGCAAAACTGATTCAACATTCCAAAATCTATTAATATAATCCATCACATTAACATCTAAAAAAATCATATGATCATACCAATTGATGCAGAAAAAGCATTCGGCAAAACACAACTCCCACTCATGATTAAAAAAAAAAAAAACAACTCTCAGTAAACTAAGAATAGAAGGAAACTTTCTCAACTTGATAAAGAATATGTACAGGAAACATACAAGTAACATGACATGTAATTGTGAGAAATTCAAATGTTTTGCATTAAGATTAGGTATGGAAAAAATGTCCACTCTTAACTACTCTTTCAACATCATAATGGAAGTTCTAGCTAATGCAATCAGACCAGAAAAAAATAAAAGGATACACAGATTGGGAAGTAAGCAGTAACACTGTCTTTGTTCACAGATAACATGAACATCTATGAAGAAAATCTGAAAGAATCAACAACAATGACCACAAAACTCCTGGAACTAATAAACAATTATAGTAAAGTTGTAGAATACAAGGGTAATACATAAAAGTCTATTGCTTTCACATATACCAGAAGTTAACAAGTGGAAATTAAAATTAAAAACACAATACTGCTTACATTAGCATTCAAAAAAAATACCTAGGTAAAATCTAACAAAACAAGTACAAGATCTACATGAGAAAAACTACACAATTCTGATGATTAAATCAAAGAAGAACTAAATAAAGAGATATTCCATGTTTATGGGTAAGAAGTCTTAAAACTATTCAGATACCATTTCCTCCCAACTTGTTCTATGGGTATGATACACTCTCAATCAAAATCCCAGCATGTAATTTTGTGAATACCGGCAAACCAAATCTGAAAAGGCTATGTGATTCCATCCATATCATAACCTGGAAAAAGCAAAACTATAGAGAATGTAAAAAGATCAGTGGCTTCCAGGGGTTAGAGTGAGGAGACGATACGAATAGGTGAAGCAGAGAGAAATTTTAGAAAAATGAAAATACTCTGTATGATACTATAATGATGAAACAATGCCATTGTACATTCCTACAAACCTATAGAATATAAAACAGCAAGAGAGAGCCCTAAGTAAACTACAGATTTTGGGTGATGGTGAAGTGTCAATATAGGTTTATCAATGGTAACAAATATATTACTCTGGTGGGAGATGTTGATAACATGGGAGGCTATGCATGTGTATGGGGAGAGGGTATAGAGGAAATGTTTGTGCCTTCTTTTTAATTTTGCTGTGAACCTAAAACATTTCTAAAAAAAAAATCTTTTACAAAAGAACACTGTGGAGCTTCTCACTATGAAAAAATATATTTTTTAAAATATCGCATATTCAGAATTTTGTACAGAGAACAAAATTGTGGCTTAAGTTTTCTGAAAACATGATACTATACAAACTGAACACATGCGAATGTCCCTCAGCTACCATTAAGTACTATTCGGTCAAGTTATACCCAAAGAGACTTCTTCCATCACTGTTCAGCCCCCAAGTAACTTGAGCCCTTTCAAAGAGCAGAATCAGTGAGAATAGCTGTGCTGGTCAGAAGAGAAAGATTATTAATGTTGGCAGGTACGTATTCTGTGAGGAATAGTTAGGTAAAAACAAACCTAAAAATCTTGAGGCATTTCCATCCCTGGAGACTTTGTGGAGAATATGCATTTAAGCCTCAACTATCCAGTAGAGGATCAATAGCAAGGCGTTATGGCAATGTCTCAGTTGTAGCTCTAAATTTCACAATAACCCATTTTCCTGTAAATCAAAATATTTATTGGAATATTAACAATGGTATATTTTATTCACTGTGTAAATATATTTCCTATTCATATGCTTTTTGTGATATATAGTAATTAAAAATAATGCATCTTCATTTCTGACTTACCCAACTGTGGCCATATTGTCTGATTCCTTCATTTTACACTAAACCAAAAAACTTTTATTAAACAAAAAAAGTACTATATTTCTGAGATCAATCAAATTTCTCTTAATTTACAGTCAGAGACTTGCAGAGCTGATTTTTTTTTTTAGGATCAAAATTATTAAAGTTAAGCCAATTTTATCAAGTGAAGGTCTACCTGTTTTACAGATTGATGTGTTCAATAAATCCATTACTGTTCAGTTTGTCCCAAAACTACTTAAAATGCTAAGTATTTCTTTTATTATTTTTCATTTTGTCAAAACACTTTTGAATTATAGTCACTATTATTTAAAAACCCTCTATGTTTTATTAGGTAATTTCCTAGAATAAATTATAGACTGATACAAACTTTGATTTATCCAAGAGACTAAGCAAAGAAAATAACTATCAAATGTTGTCATAAACATTCACAGAAAATATAACATTTTTTAAGACAAAGATAAGGCAAGTTGATTCACATAATGGAATGCAGTTAAGCAGGATAACTTTAAATAATTATTAGTGTCATAAAAATATTTGACTTTGCTCATACTATAACTCTTTTAGGATATTTTCTATGTCATCTTGACCATATTTTTCCATTCCTCTACACCAGATATTCAAACGTAAACAATTAAGTTTGTCCTTCAATACTGAGAATAAATACTGTATTTTGAACTGTCTGAAACTAATATGTTAACTTGCATTTACTCTGAGTTTTACATTTATAAGATTTTTTCAAGTATTTATTATGATACATTTTAAAAATTGTGAATTCAATACTCTACATTTTCGAATCAAATATTCTTGGTGTTTTTAAGTAGTTACCTTTTGTTTAGACATTTCCTATAACTATGTCTCTTGTTTACAGCGATGTGGAATATATAAGCCTTCATGCAGTGTTGAGAATGGAGATCTAATTAACTATTCTGCAGAGCAAGCTTTTGGAACGTAGTCAAATAAAATATACATGTACCATTTAACTCAAAAATTCTGATCCTGAGTACAGACTCAAACAAATTCTCAAACACATTACTGAGAAGATATGTGACAGAATGTGCACAGCAGCATCATATTTGACGTCAGGGATATGGAGGGAACCAATCTTCTTTCCATCACCAGAAGGCTATGTAAGAAATGGGTCTTGGTTGTGATAGTAGAATTATGAAGCTGTTGGAATCAATGGACTAAATGTAATTATGAAAATTATAAAATCATGAAAACATAGATGGACAATTTAAAAAATGTAACATTTGAATAATAAAATAATAATTAGTATGAAATGTACAACATGGCTTAATTTCAGTAAAAACATGTACATACAAAGCAAACATACCAAATGTATAAGAATGTGAATAAAAAGTCTTTTATTTTACATATATTAAAGTGGTCGACTCTAAGTAGAATCTTTCACATGTATATTCTATGTACTGTATACAGGTATGTGTGTATTTACATACGTGCACACATGCATATAACTTTTTCAACATCAGAAGGTAGAATAAGGCCAAAGGATAAAAGCTCTATACTTGAGAACCCAATGGAATGAATAACGTGATAAGCTCAATGAGGCGATTATTAATAGTAATACTTAAACCAAGGAAAGTACCCAATATAATTTTGTAATCTGTGATACTTACTCTAGTTCAGCTTGGTTTCCTACACTTTCTAATCCAAATCCCTCATCATTGTAAGAAAATTAGCTAGTATTTAGGGAAAAGTGAGAGGTTAAATCCTTACAATTTCCGCTAATAGGCCGGGCGCGGTGGCTCACGCCTGTAATCACAGCACTTTGGGAGGCGGAGATGGGTGGATCACAAGGTCAGGAGATCGAGACCATCCTGGCTAACATGGTGAAACCCCATCTCTACTAAAAATACAAAAAATTAGCTGGGCATGGTGGCGGGCGCCTGTGGTCCCAGCTATTCCGGAGGCTGAGGCAGGAGAATGGCGTGAACCCGGGAGGCGGAGCTTGCAGTGAGCCAAGATCGCGCCACTGCACTCCAGCCTGGGCGACAGCGAGACTCCGTCTCAAAAAAAAAAAAAAAAAAAAATTCTGCTAATACACACCAATCCGAAAATAATCATACTTGAGGATGTGTAGAGTGAGTAGAAGAAGTTTTTCTACAAGAATTTCAGTCTCTTTTTTTCAGAGAAACATAAAAGGAAAAAAATAAAGGATTTCTGGATAGCTCAGGAGAATGATCATATTGCCAGTGCCCATTATATCCAGCAATAAACATAGATGGTAAAATGTTGCACAAAATAATATGATTTTCTAATTGAGAGGGAAACACCAATAAGAAGTTCTCCGAAAACCAGTAAACTGGGATAAAATGTGTTGGTATGATCTAATTGCTCCCTCCACTGGCTAGGGGTGATGTCGAGATAAGTGTCAGAGAGAGGTCAATGAATGTGAGCATGTAAATATTATAGCTCATTGTTTCTCTCTGCAGTGAAGACATCCTCCTTGAGTTAGTGAAGCCCAAGTTTTCCTTCATTGTAATAGGTATAATTATGTTGAAGTGGATTAACCCTTCTTCAGGATTTTTACTCATAATATGTAAACGAGGGTGAATTCTGGGACCACTCTCCCCAACTGACCTAATACAAGAGACTTCAGACCTAAGATCTTATCGAGCTCTGCTCTTAGGCTCTGTAGCAGGCTAATAATTAATGGCTCTCCCAAAGATATCCAAGTCTGAATTCTTAGAACCTGGGAATATATTAGTTTACATGGAAAAGGAAAAATAAAGTTACATATGAGATTAAGGTTGATAATCAGTTCACCTTAAGGTAAGGAGATAATTTTGGATTATCAATATAGACCCAGTTTAATCACAAGAATCCTTAAAAGTGAAAGAGGAAAGATGAAGAAGAGAGTCTGAAAAAATATATGACTATAAAAGCAGAGCCAGAGAAGGCTTTAAAGATGGAACCAGGAGGCCATGTATCAAAAGAAATACAGACAGCTTGTACAAGCCCGAAAGACAGGTTAAATGGGTTCTCTTCTAAACACTCCCTAAAGGAACACAGCCTTACCAACACCTTGATTCAGGAATCCATGAAGGATTTTTGAATGGATAAGAGCCACGAAAGACTTTTGAACTCAGAATGGTAAGAAAATAAATTTGCATTGTTTGATCCACCCAATTTGTGGTAATTAGTTATGACAACAATATGAAACTAATATAGCCTCCCTTTTCCTCAGCATACACAAATGAAAGTAATCAAGACAGGTGGGAAGCTGGATAATTTCATGGTGCTGAAAACTATTACTAAACTTTGATGTATTTCTACCTCGTATTGACTCTGTCAACATGGGCAGGTTATGTATCCACTCTAAGTCTTGATTTTCCTATGATTTAAATTGAGAAATCATGTAATTATAAAGTTTTGTGAACATTTTAAAATACTGCACATAGAAAGCATTCATAGCCCAATGCCTAGCACATAGTATTAACAATTGTTATACAACATCAGCCTCCAAACTGAAGCTTGATCCAAAAGAGAACAGGTGTATACAAAGATGAGAATGAGTCAAAAAAATATCACCCACACTGGGTCACAAAAAAGAATGTCTTAATGAAAATCATTAGCAAAATAAAAAGTAATGACAAGGCATCTATGCAAGAATAATTCGAAACAAAAGGCAAAATGAAAGAATGTATCATGCAAAACACAAATTAAAGATTAATTATTGGAATGTCCACTTCCGAAATTGAGTAATGAGTGACTATAAAACTTATTTTTCCACTAATAGCTACAAACTGTGGGGAGAAAAACACAAATGACAACTACCTGAAGCCTAGGAAGCTGATAAATACCAGCTAGCTTCTGAAGGTCAATTGAAACTTGAAGCAAGTGATATGCATGGAGAGACTTTCTGGTTTTTACTATATATATGTGATTGTAGTCATAGATCCTGAAATTCTATTAGAAAAACATGTCATTATTCTGACTGGAGGAACCAAGAGAGGAGGATCCAGGACAAACAGGGCAATTGGAAAATCAGGGGAAAATCCCAAAATGTGGGTGCCAGAGAAGGAGACCACTAAATTTGGGCATAAACTCAATCTCTGAACTGCTCCTGAATCACACTGTTTTTTAAAAAAATAAAACCAGGTTGGCTCAACTCAGAACTAAACCATTGCCCACTGCAGGCTTAATGGTCTCAGAATTAGTCCAATGCAGGTAATACCTTGCTAAAAATAAAAGAAAAGTATCAACACTATTTGGAACAATATAACAGGATCCAGGGTCTACACAACATAATATCAAAAATGTCCAGGATAAAAATCTAAAACTGCAAAACATATGAAGAGCTAGGAAAATGTGGTCAAATGTCAAAGAGAAAGAAAATCAGCAGATGCCAAACCCAAAATAACCCAGAACCTGGAATTATCAGACTGGAACTTTAAACCAAATATTTTTTTGGTTTGTCAACGAAGAAAAAGAAAGTATACTCATAATGAAATAAAAGAGAATCTCAGCATATAAAGAGAAAGATAATGCATAAACATGAATAAAAGGGGCAATTTATCTCAAATAAAAATTTGTAACATTGAGTTAGCAGCATGTGTTAGTCTGCTCATGCACTGCTATAAAGAAATACCTGAGACTGGGTAACTTGTTTTTTAAAAAGAGGTTTAATTGGCTCATACTTTTACAGGCTGTATAGGAAGCATAGCTGAGGAGGCCTCAGAAAATGTACGATCATGGTGGAAGGCAAAGGGGAAAAAGGTTCATCTTACCTGGCTGGAGCAGGAGGAAGAGAGAGATGGTGGGGTGCCACACATTTTTAAACGACAGGATTTCATGATAATTCTATCATGAGAGCAGCACCAAAGTGATGGTGCTAAACCATTTATGAAGGATCCAGCCCCATGATCCAGTCACCTCCCACCAGGCCCCACCTACAACACTGGGGATTACAATTGAACATGAGATTTGGATAGGGGCACAGGCCCAAACCATATCACAGCACATTAGAGATAACAAGAAAGTCAGTAAACTTTGAAGATAAACCATTACAAATTATTTCATCTAAAGAAGATAGATAAAACAATTTTACCAAAGGAACAATTTTGAGAACATGTGGGGCAATTTCAAAAGGCCTAACATACAATTGAAGTCTTAGATGGAGAAGAAGAAAGAAATAAGGCAGGAAAAACATATGAAGAAATAATAACCAAAGTTCTCAAATCTGGTGAAAGACATATTTACAGATTACAGACGCCAGTATACACCAAAGGTTAAATTTAAATGAAACTACTGGTCACATCATGATCAAACCACTGACAGCCAAATATGAAGAGAAAATCTTTAAAGCAGCCAGAGAAAACATAATACAGTAAGCACTAGGGAACAATAATTCAAGGAACTGTAGACTTTTTAAAAAGAAACTCTGCATATCAGAAGACAGTGCTGACATTTAAATTACTGGGGAAAACAAAACAAAACAAAATAAACAAGTAAACTCAGGTTTCTATATCTGCCAAAAAAATTCACCAAAAATTAAGATGAAGTAAAAAAAATTTTAGATAAAGAAATACTAAAAAAATGTGTTGCCACCAGGTCTATACTACAAAAAATGCTAAAATAAATTATTTTGGCTAAAGACAGTTCTCACAGTTTTGGAGGTCAGAAACACAAAATCGCTGCACCTGTAAGTTTGTGTCTGTTGTGGGCCTTGCCCCTGCTTCCAAGATGGCTCCTATCTCTGCTTTTTAAGATGGCTCCTCACATGATGAAAGGCCATAAGGCAAAAATAGCCTCCAGTTTTTTTTTTTTTTGTAAGGCAAAAATCTAATTATTAATACTTTCTAAAGATCCCATCTCTTAATGCTGTTGAAATGGGTATTCAATTTCAACATAAATTTTGGAGGGGACACAAACATTCAAACCGTAGCAATGCCCAAGCAAACAACAATGCATAACCTAAATCTGTAATAGCAATCATTATATTAAATATTAAGGCAGTACACTATAATTAAAAATCAGAGATAATCAAAATAGATAAAATAAGCAAGACCTAACTTCAAGGAAACTATTTTAAATATAAAGACAGATATAGATTAAAAGTAAAAAGACAACAAATAGATGTATCATTCAAATAGTAAGCATAAGAAAGCCCAAGATGCTATGTAAATATCAGATGAGAGGCGCTTCAATACAGAGTATTGCCAAAGATAATGAGAATAATTTCAAAATATTAAGGGTAAGTTGTATCAATAAAACAAAACATTATGAATAAGTATGCACCTTATTATAGAACATTGAAATAAATCTTAAAAACTTGAGAGAATTAAAAGTGAAAACAACTCCACAATTACAGAAGTAGGTGTTAATACTCTTCACTCAGCAATTATAGAAACACAACAAAGCAAGAAGATATTGTATTAATATTAGTTCATCTCACACTGCCATAAAGAACTTCCTGAGACTGGGTAATTTATGTGTTTAAAAAAGAGGTTTAATTGACTCACAGTTCCACAGGCTATACAGGCAGCATGGCTGGGGAGGCCTCAGAAAACTTACAATCATGGCAGAAGGTGACAGGGAAGCAAACACATCTTCACATGTCAGAGCAGGAGAGACAGAGTGAAGGGGGAAGGGCCACACGCTTTCAATCAACCAGATCTCATGAAAACTCTATCACAAGACACACTAGGGGGATGGTACTAAACCATCAGAAATCAGCCCCATGATCCAATCATCTCCCACCAGGCCCCTTCTCCAATACTAGGGATCACAATTCAACATGAGATTTGGGTGGGGACACAGACACAAACCATATCAGACATAGAAGATTTAAAAATCATTTTCAACTAACTTTAAGTTTATTTGTATTTTAATTTTAGATTCAGTTGTACATATGCAGGTTTATTACATAGTTATATTGCATGATGCTGAGGTTTGGGCTTCCTTAGATCCTGTCACCCAAATAGTGAACACAGCACCCAGTGAAAAGTTGTTCAAGCCTTACTTCCTTCCCTCTATCTGTGTTTTGGAGTTCCCAATGATTGTTGTGTTTATCTTTATGTCCTTGTCCACCCACTGTTTGGCTCCCCCTTATGAGTAAGAACATGCAGTATTTGGTTTTCTGTTCCTGCATTAGTTACTTAGGATAATGGCCTTCAGCTGCATACATGTTGTGGCAAAGGACATAATTTCATTCATTATTAAGGCTGTGTAGTATTCCACGATACATAAGTACCACATTCTTTATCCAATCCATCACTAATGGGAACTGAGGTCGAGTCCATGTTTTTGTTATGGTGAATTGTGCTGCAATGAACATACAAGTACATGTGTCCTTTTGGTAGAATGATATATTTTCCTATGAGGGTATACCTAGGAATGGGTTATCTGAGTCAAATGGTAGCAATGTTTTACATTCTTTGGGAAATCTCCAAACTACTTTCCACAGTGGTTGAACTAATTTACATTCCTACTAACTGTGTGTGTTGCCTTTTCTCCCCAACCTCGCCAACCACTAAAAGAAAAAATAACTGTTAACCAATAATTCTATATCCAGCAAGTGTCCTTCAAAATAGGGTGGGAAACTAAGACATTTCCATATAAATAAAAGCAGAGGCAGTTTATCACCATTCGATCTGACCTGCAAGAAATCTTCCAGGCACTCTGCAAGGTGAAATGAAAGGGAACTAGACAGTAACTCAAAGCTGTATGTAGAAATAAAGATTTCAATAAAGGTAAAAAAATGAACAACTATCAAAGCTAATGTTATCGTAACAAAAGTTTGTAACTACACTTTTTGTTTTCAACCTGATTTCAGAGGTTAATGAATTTTATTTTATTTTATTTATTTATTTATTTTTTTGAGATAGAGTCTCGCTCTGTTACCCAGGCTGGAGTGCAGTGGCACAATCTCAGCTCACTGCAATCTCCGCCTCCTGAGTTCAAGGGATTCTTCTGCCTCAGCTTCCCGAGTAGCTGGGACTACAGGTGCATGCCACCACCCCCAGCTGATTTTTGTATTTTTTTTAGTAGAGATGGGGGTTTCACCATATTGGCCAGGCTGGTCATGATCTGCCTGCCTTGGCCTCCCAAAGTGCTGGGATTACAGGCATGAGCCACCACGCTCGGTCAAGAGGCTAATGAATTTTAAACAAACAAAATTATTACCAAAAAACACTAGTATTATTGTAACTTTGGTTTTTAACTTCATATTTTGTTTTAACACAATTTAAGCAACCATTTGGGCACACAATGTACAAAGATGCAATTTGGAGACTCAGACAACCAAATGGGGTAGATATGGAGCTATAAAAGAGCAGTTTTTGTATGTTATTGAAGTTAAGCTGTTATAAATTTAAATTCGAGTATTATAACTTTAGAATGTTATATATAATCTCTATGATAATCACAGAAAGAATTAACTGTATGATATACACAAAAGCAAATAAGGAAGTAATTTAAATGTTTGACTACAAAAAAATCAATTAAACACACATGAAAAGAGTAATGCAGAAAGTGAGAGAAAAAAAGCTGTAAGGAATGAAGAAACTAATTAACAAAATGACTGAAATAAGTTCCTCTGTATCAGTAATTACTTTAAATGTAAATAGATTAAACTCTCCAATTAAAGAGCTTGGTGGAGAGGATTTTAAGAAATGATTCCAATATACGCTGTCTGCAAAAGACTCACTTTAGATTCAAAGGCACAAATAGATTGAAGTTAACTGACAGCAAAAGATTGTTAATGCAAACAGAAACAGAAGAGAGTATGGGCAGCTATATTAACATCAGATAAAATTGAGTTTATTTTTATTTTATATTTTTCATTTTAAAAATGGTAAAACCAAAGCTGAAAGGGTTTATTTTTTTCTATATTAAGTAGGTACAAGTACAGATTTCTAACACTCCTAAATTGCATTATTATAAGTCTGGGCTTTTAGTGTACCCATCACCTGAATAGTGAACACTGTATCCAATAGGTAATTTTTCAACCTTCATAACCCTCCTATTGTTCCATCATTTGTAGTCCCCAAAGCAAAATAGACCTTAAAACAAAATAGTTAAAAGAGTCAAAGAAGGATATTGTACATTAATAAAGGATTCAAGGTAGGAAGAAGAAATAACAAAAATATTTACATACATATTAATAGAACATCAAAATATAAAATCTGAAAACTGACAGAATTAAAGAGCAAATAGAGAGTTATACAATAATAGTTGAAGACTTCAATATTCCACAACCAATAATAAATAGAACTACCAGCCAGATGATAAGTAAGGAAACAGAACATTGAAATGACATTATAAATCAATTAAAACTAACAGACACGTACAGAACGTTCTTCCAAGCAACATCCAAATACACATTATTCTCAAGTGCATTGGAGCATTTTCCAGGATAGGGCCATATGTTAGGCCACAAATTAAATTTCAATAGATTTTAAAAGTTTAATATTTTCTGTCAATAGATGAATGGATAACAAAAATGTGTATATACACAAGTGAAAATTATTCAGCTTTAAAAACAAAGGGAATTCTGCTGTTTGCAATAACATAGATGAACCTGGAGGACATTATGCTAAGTGAAATAAGACAAATGCAGAAAAACAAATACTGCGTGTTTTCAGGTGGAACATAAAAAGCTCAAACTCATAGCAGAGAAGCAGAGAGTAGTATGAAGGATATCAGAAATTGGAGGCAAAGCAAATGGGTAGACGTTGGTCAAGGGGTATAAAGTTTTAGTTATGCTAGATGAATAATTCCTGGACATCTAATATAAAACATAGTGCCCATAGTTAACAATATTATATACTTGAAATTTGCTAAAAAGGTATATTTCTGTTTTGTTTGAGTCGAAGTCACGAAGTCTCACTCTGTCACCCATGCTGGAGTGCAGTGGTGCAATCTCGGCTCACCGCAACCTCCGTCACCCGAGTTCAAGCAATTCTCCTGCCTCAGCCTCCCAAACAGCTGTGACCACAGGCACGCGCCACTGCTTTTGGTTAATTTTTTGTATTTTTAGTAGAGATGGGGTTTCACCATGTTGGTCAGGCTGGTCTCGAAATCCTGACCACAGGTGATCCGCCTGCCTGGCCTCCCAAAGTGCTGGGATTACAGGCATGAGCCACCGCACCTGGCCAAGAAGGCCGATCTTAATTGTTCTCATGACATTATAAAAAGAAAAAAAGAAAAGAAAATGAAAACTATTTGAGGAGATGGATATGCTAATTATCTGAATGTCATGGTTATTTCACAATGTATTTATGTACCAATTATATGCTGTAACTATATACAATTTTTAATAGTAAAATAAAACTAAAATAATTGTTTAAATGTTCAGCAAAATAAAAACAAATTAAATATAATCCTATTACCATGGTATAATTTTTTGTGTGTGAATTTCTCAACAATATTTACCAAAAGCACTTATAATTTTTGCAGCTCTAATTCCTTTATTTATATCTATTATTATTTTGACTCATTGAATATGTGACCATCTTTGCATATGATTTTTATTATTTTAATAATTGCACAATATTTAACCACTTTGTTGTACAAATAATTTCATCTATATTCCATTGATATTGAATATTTAATACAATAATAAACAATTTGGGGCATTGAAAATATGGATACTTTGTATCTTCTAAAACCACAATAGGATAAAGTTAAAAGTCAATAACAAAAGAAAAACAGTGAATGTCAAAATTCTGTGAAATTAAAAATACACACTTTTAGACAATGAATAGGTCAAATAGAAAATTATAAGTGAAATATTAGAAAATACTAACAGACAAAGTACAACACAATATACCAACACTTATAGAATACAACTAAAGCAATACTGATGAAGAAACTTATAGTTATAGATGTTTACATTAAACGAAAAGAAAGATCTTAACTCAGCAACCTAATTTTACAACTTAATGAACTAGAAAATGAAGAATAAACTAATGCAAAGCTAATAAATGAAAGAAATGACAAACATTAGAGTAGAGATAACTTAAACAGAGAATAGAAAAAATTCAATTAAAGCAAAAGTTGATTTTTTGAAAATATCAATGACACTGACAAACTTTTAGCTAGATTGTCTAAGACTTGCTAAGATTGGACATCAAAGTGGGGATGTTACTTTTGATTCCACAGAAATAAAAAAAAGACATAAGAGAATGCTATGAATAATTGTATGCCAACAAACTAGGTAACCTATACAAAATCAGCAAATTAATACTCAATGGTGAAAGGCTGAAGTTGTTTTCTCTAAGATCAGGAACAAGGAAAGGATGTATGCTCTTAACAGGTTCTATTCAACTAAGCCTTGGAAGCTATAGTCAGAGCAATTAGGCAAGAAAAAAAAAAGGCATTCGAATTTGAAAAAATAAAATAGAAGTAATATTATCTATTTTTGCAGATGATAAAAATCTTATATGTAGAAAATCTAAAGATTTCACAAAACAAAAGTTAGAATAAGTGAATCCAGCAAAGAAGCAGATCACAAAGTAAACACACAAAAATCAGTAGCATTTCTATACACTATCAATGAACAATCTGAAAATCAAATTAAAGAAACAATATAATTTAAAATACCATCAAAAAGTAAAAATTACTTAACAATTGGCCGGGCACGGTGGCTCGCGCCTGTAATCCCCACAGTTTGGAAGGGAGAGGTGGGCAGATCACGAGGTCAGATCGAGACAATCCTGATCAACATGGTGAAACCCCGTCTCTACTAAAATACAAAAAATTAGACAGCCATGGTGGCACGCATCCAGTTACTCAGGATGCTGAGGCAGGGGAATCACTTGAATCCGGGAGGCAGAGGTTGCAGTGGGCGGAGATCTCGCCACTGCACTCCAGCCTGGTGACAGAGCAAGACTCCACCTCTAAATAAATAAATAAATAAATTAATTAATTAATTAATAACTTAACCAAGGAAGTGAATAACTTGTACAACAAGAAATAAAAAAGACATAAATAAGTATTAATGAATCCCATGCTCATAGATTAGAAGACTTAATATTTTTAAGATGTCAATACTACCCATGGCAATCTACAGAGTCAATGCAATTTCTATGAAAATCCCAATGATTTTTTTTTTTGCAGAAATAGAAATACCCATCCCAAAATTCATATGGAATCTTAAGGGATCCTGAATAGCCAAAACAATCTTGAAAAGAGCAAAGCTGTATCACCCATATTTTCTGACTCTGAAATTTATTACAAAGCTGCAGTAACCAAAATAGTGTGGTACTGGCATTAAAGACAGGCACAGAGACCAATGAATAGAATAAGGACCCCAGAAATAAACCCTTGTCTATGTTGTCGAGTAATTGTTGATGAATGCCAAGACCATTGCATGAGAAAAGGAGAAAAGCCCTTGCATATTTTGTCAAATAATTGTTGATGAATGCCAAGACCATTCAATGGGAAAAGGACAATCTTTCCAACAAATCGTGCTAGGAAAACTAGCTATCCACATGCAAAAACAATAAAGTTGGATGTTACATAACATCATATGCAAAAATTAACTCAAAATGAATCCATGCCCCAAATGTAAGATATCATGGTACAAACCTTCAATGACAGTGTATTTGGTGATCATTTCTTAGATATTATACCAAATACATAGGCAACAAGAGGAAAAAATAGACAAATTGAACTTTATTAAAAAAGTGTTTACTGAAGGACACTATAAACCGAGTAAAAAGGCAAATCCAAAGAACTGGGAGAAAATATCTGCAAATTATATATCTGATAATTAATATTTAGAATACATAGAGAACTCCTAAAACTCAACAACAAGAAAACAATCAGATTAGAAATAAACAAAGGATATGAATTGACATTTCCCCAAAGAAGATATATAAATGGCCAATAAGCACATGAAAAAAAATATGTAACATCACTTATCATTAGGAAAACAGGAAAATGCAAATCAAAACTACAATGACATGCCATTAGGATGAGTATTATTTAAAAAAATAGCAAATGTTTTCTAAGATGCAAAGTAATTGGAATTCTCATGTACTTTTGGTTGGAATGTAAAATGATACCGCTACTGTAGAAAACATTATTGAGGTTCCACAAAAATTTAAAAATAGAATTACTGTATTATCCTGCAGTTTTACTTCTGGGTATGTGGCTAGAATTGTTAGCAGGGTCTCAAGGAAATAGTTGCACACTATGTTCACTAAAGCATTATTCACAGTAGCTAAAATATGGAAACCACTCAAATGCCCACTGATTAATGGAGAAGCATAACGTGGTGTATGCATTCATGAAATATTACTCAGCCTTATAAAGGGAGGAAATCACAACATATGCTACAACATGGATAAACCTTGAGAAAATTACGCTAAGTGAAATAAACCAGTCACAAATAGACAAATACTGTATGATTTCACTCATATGAGATACTTAGAGTAGTGAAAGTCATACAGAAAGAAAGCAGAATGGTGGTTACCAGGGGGTGGGGAAGGGTGAAATGGAGTATTAATGTTTAATGGGTATAAAGTTTTAGTTTTACAAGATGAAAAGCATTCTAGAGATGAATCATAGTGATGATTGCACAACAATATGAATGTATTAAATGACACCTGTAAATTTAAAAATAGTTCAGATAATCAATTTTATGTTATGTTTATTTTACCACAATAAAAAAATGAGAAAATAGAAGGACATAACACATTCATGGGTGCATCCAAACAAACAAAAACAAAAACATACAAAAAAATCCTTAACTACATGAAATTTAAGAATATTTGAATAATATTCTTAAATTCAAATTATATGCCAATATAACTATCAGCATATAAATATACATATAAAATATCATGTTGTTGGATAGGATTCAATATTGTGATGAAGTAAAACATTTAATGTAAAAGTACTTAAAATCCTAATGTGATTATTTGACATTACAAAAATGATTATGTAATGCATTTGAAATGATAGTATACACAAATAGTTCTGAAAAAAAATTAAAAGAGTAATGTTAAAGATGCTCTTAATGAAAAAAACACATATATTTTTAAGATTTTCTAATTAGAACAGTGCAACACTGACCATAAAAAATAGAAAATCAATGGGACAGAACAGAAATTCACAGAACAGATTCAAGTACTTATCAAAATTTTGTTTGTCACAAATGTGAAGTAGAAGGACAGTTTATTCAAATAAATGGCATTATGAAAACAGGCTAGCATTTGAGACGAACATTTAGACCCTGTCCTCACACTTTACATAAAAAAAAATTTCAGGTAAATTAAAGATTTTGATATGTAAATATAACATTTTAAGAGTTCTCTAAGAAAATGCAAACATTATTATAATATAATAATAAGAGGAGACCTTTTTAATATACTGCCAAAGTCTGAAAAGACAAGGTTTTGATATTTCTAGCTACATCAATTTTTAAAACTTTAAGTATTAAAAAAGTAAAACAATCAAGGAAGGATACCATGATCCAGGAGTGTGTTTATATCATGTAGCAGAACTAATGGTTAAATTTTTAGGAATTCTGCAAGCTGGTTGTTTAATAGAGCCATCATTAAAAATTAAATTAACTTGCAATTAAATAAATTGTATTAATAACAAAGATAATACATACATACACACACACACACACACACACACACACAAACATTCATAAAACCTTCTCACAAATAAAACCCCAGGCTGAGATGACCTCATTGGTAAACTCTGCCAAATATTTAAGGAGAAAATACTGCTATTAAAAAACTCTTTCAGAACATAGAGGAGTTAGAAACACTTCCTAACTCATTCTTTTAAGCCAACATTACTGTGATACCAAAATCAGACAAACACATATAAGAAAACAAAATTATAGACTAATATCCTTCTTTGAACACAGATAGAACAATCCTTAACAAACTTCAACTGATTCAATCCAGCATATATTCAAACAAACAAACATTGATACACCATGACAAGCAAGAGTTATTCCAGGAATGCAAGGTTAGTTTGTCATTCAAAATCAGTCCATATGAGTCACTGTATTAACAAAATAAAGGAGAAAACTCATATGATCATCTCAATAGATGCAGAAAAAAGCATTTGGCAAAATTTAACATTCATTTGTAATAAATGACTAAGAAAACTGAGAATAGAAGCAAACATTTTCAATCTAAAAATGGACCTATACCAGGAAATATGGCTGGTAACATATGTAAATCTAAACTATTGTACATTTTTCTCCTAAGCTTGGGAAAAAGGCAAGAGCGTCTACATTATAACCTCTACATTAAATGTTGTTCTTAACGATTGTAGCCATTTGCATTAAGGCAAGAAACATCTGGCATACTGATAAGAAAGGATGTGGTAACACTGAATTTATTGAGGCCGTAGGAGATAAGTTTAAGATTTAAAAAGCCAGCTGTCTTTTTTATATAATAGTGGTAAACATTTGGAAATGAAATTACTAAAATTCCATTTATATTAGAGCCACAAAGTACTTAGGAATAAATTTAACTAACTTAACAAAAGACATGCAAGGCCACAATACTGAAAACATTGCTGACTAAAATTACAGACCCAAATAATGCAGGGTTATGCCATGTTGTAGGTTAGAAAACTCAATATGTTTAGAAATTTAATTTGTCACCAAACTTGTTTTAAGAATCAATACAATTTCAATCAAAGTATTAGTTTTTTATGTAAAATTCTAGTTTTATAAATACTAGTAAGTAATAAACCAATTTTAAAATTTGTATAGAAATGCAAATGACCCGGAATAGCAAGCAATTTTAAAACATTATAGAATCGTTCTACCACCTGAAATAAAGTCTTCCTATGAAGCTTCAGTAATCAATGGAATGTGGTGTAGGTAGAATAACAGACATATAGATCAACAGAATAGAAGAGACTCTAGAAAGACATGCAGACATGCAGACACATATGATTAACTGATTTTTGACAAAAGGGTGCAGGCATTTCAGTGGCAAGACGAAAATCTTTAAGAAATTGCTAGAATAACTAGATATCCATAAAGAAAAAAAGTGAACCTCTAACCTTAGTACACAACAGACACAATACATAATTTGAAATAATTTAAAAATCTAAACATAAAAGCTAAGAAATATTAAAATTCGTAGCCGGGCTTGGTGGCTCACTCCTGTAATCCCGGCACTTTGGGAGGCCGAGGCGGGTGTCTCACGAAGTCAGGAGTTCAAGACCAGTCTGGCCAAGATGGTGAAACCCCATCTCTACTAAAAAATTCCAAAAATTTGCCGGGCGTGGTGGCATGCGCCTGTAATCCCAGCTATTCTGGAGGCTGAGACAGAGAATTGCTTAAACCTGCAGGGCGGAGGTTGCAGTGAGCAGAGATCGCACCACCACACTCCAGCCTGAGTGACAGGGCAAGACTCCGTCTCAAAAAAAAATAAATAAATAAATATTAAAATTCTAGAAGAAACTCTTCAAGGCCTTTGATACAACATAGGAACAGAAAAGATTAACCATAGAATAAAACAAAAAGCTAAGTTGATCTTTATCAAAATTTCAAACTGTTTCTATAGGCACCAGTACATAAACAATAAGGCAAGTCATAGAATGAGAGAAAACATTTGCAAATGCATATATCTGATGTAGGATTTATATCCAAAATGTATAAGCAAATTTTACAACTCAGAATTAAGACAAGTGGTCAAATGAAAAATAGGCAATAGATCCGAACAGACATCTTACAAAGAATAGATATATGAATATCCAGGAAGTACATTTTAAAAAAAATATTGAAATCATTAGACAATCCAAATGAAGTAGAATGGCTAAAATTAAAAAGACTGACAAAACTAGTGCTAGTAAGAATGTGGAGCAATTAGAATTCTTTTATAATGCTGGTTGGTTGTAAAGCTGTCAGTTCCCTAAAAAAGTTAAACAATATAAATACTATTTAATCTATCCATTCCCCTTTTAGGTATTTTTCCAAGAGGAATGAAAACATATGTCTACACAAAATCTTATACTTAAGTGTACATAGTGTCTTTATTTGCTACACCCCAAAATTGGAAACAACCCATATCTCTATAAATAAATGAATGTATAAACACAATTTGGTATATCCATATAATGGAATTCTATTCAGCGATAAAAAGGAATGAAGTACTGATACACCCGATAACACAGATGAATCTTAAAACAAGTATGCTGGGTGAAAGAAGCCATTGTCTACAAAAGAACGCAATCTGTATAATTCTATTTATGTAAAATGAAAATAAATTTATATCAACAAGAAGCAGATCAGCTGTATTGAGCAATAATTAATGTGGGGAAGAATTTAAAGGGGCAAATAGAATATTTTGAGGATGATGGAAATATCCTGTATTAGAATTTTGGTGTTGCTCTCTTGGGCATATACATATAAACTTGTTGAATTATACACTTTACATAGATGCAGTCTATTATTCCTCAATAAACTTAAGAGGGGAAAATGTCAGTAAAAATATTAACAGCCAAAGTAAGTACAATTCAAGACACTGAAGACATATCTACAGGTAGATGATAAGTGAAATGATGGCAATGGCTTAAGTTCCCGGAAGAATATTGTTTACTCAGAGAAAGACTGCTCATGTCACTGGGAAAAGATGCATAACAAGATAGACTGAATTGATGCACGCTTGTGCTGCAATCCTCAGCATCCTCTACAGCATTCCTCAGTGTGGATCCTTTTGCATTCATACAGCAGCCATTGTGAATGCACTGTATTCTCTAAGGAATTTTTTTCCCCTCTCAGTAAACTTGCTTCATTGAGAAAAGTAAGTCAATGGGGTATGAATTTTTCTTAAAATCCCTAAATGATATAAAAGGCCCTTCATGACTTGCTATGGCTTACTCCTCCAGCATTATTGCTTTTGAGCATCACACTCCAGACTCCTATTGCTGTTCTCTCAACACAGGGTCTCTGTGCTTTGATTACACTTTTCCTTTGCCATCCTTGCACGTTCTCTCTGATGAATATCTGCACATATTTCAAGGCTCAGCCCCAGAGTTTTTTCTATGTGGCTCTTCCTATTTCTAAGCTGAAATTACTCGCTACGAAGTGATTGCACTGTAGTACACACAGATAAATTTTGTCATTCAATCTGTACACTTTTGTCTGTTCCTGATGCTTCATGAGAGTGCAGTATGTATTATTTGCTGCTTATGCTGTAATTTGAACAATACATATTTTAAGACCCAATATATATTCAAAATAAATAAATAACTTCAGTATTTTAAAGTTTACAAAGAAATTTTATGTTTATAATTTAATTTATCATATTTCCATTTGGCCTCTTCTCAGTCAACTTGGAACCCTGAGTCTTAGACTCATGCCAGGTTCAAGGAGAACTAGTTATAGAATGGGGTGTTATCAGTCTATGGGTCATAGAGAGTGGCAAAGAGAGTCTAAGAGAGTGGTCAGGAGCAGGCATGCTGTTGTAAGCCAGGTGTAACATCCAATGGCTGAATCAACCAACAGAAGCAGACTTTCAGTATAACAGAGCTAGTAAAACAGGGACACCATAACAATAGCAGTGAGTTCAGAAACACAGCTCAGAGTTTAACCTGATCACTCTCCTAAACTGGAGGGCTATCCCCGCCATGTACCTTTGACAGAGTAAACTGCCTTTGACAATGGGTGGGGTTGAAGCTGTAATGTACTCTGTAAAAACTTGTGTGGAAATCCTGTGAGATAGTTCTTACACATGAAAGACTTGTAAAATTGAATTATCCAAAGTTTCACAAATGAAAAGTGACAGAACTGGAACTTGAATTAGTTTTATAATATCAAATTTATGATTTTCCCTCTAGAAGTTTATAATGCCTTGGTTCAAGGACAGAGCCTAATGCTTTCCTTGCATTTGTAAGAAAGAAGAAGAAATAGGCAAGAAATAGATGGAGATCCAGGATAGCATTATTTTATATAACTTAAGAGACAAGAATATTTTTATATTGTGGAATAAATCTCAAGTGCTCTAAAGAAGACTAAGCATACATATTTGGATTATAACTTCAGGAAAGTGATGAATGATGATCTGTGTTTCTTATACTTAGCTGAAAGCACGGTACTTCCCCAGATGCAAGTATTCATAATTCAAGTCAAAAATGCATTTTTGTCCCTAACTGATATACATAACTAAAGGAGCCTTGAAGACACATGCTATTCTCCCTCAAGATTCCATTAACATCCATAACATCTAGGATGGGAATCTATTTGCCCCTTGGTTACTGGTAATATCCTTTGCCCTTTGAATCCCATTTCTAATTCCATAGCCTCTTCCTTCTCAGAACACTGCTTCCAGTGGTTTTACAGGTTATGACTGTGGTACTTTTGTTAAAGCATATTGTCCTCATGTGGTCTCCACATGCAGAATTTGGGCTTTATCGTAGTAAATAAATTTTGCTTGTGAAAATTGCAAACCACTTTATATATTACATTTTTCTTTAACTGCTGAGAGATTATAAACTAAGTTATTAGGACTCTTTTCTGATTATCCTTAGATTCTTAAAATCTTTCTGGGTCCAAAATACCTATGCCATGCTCTAGACATAAAAAGGGAATTGTATATCTTCAAAGGGTGGCATATTCTTTCCTTTATCAGTGATTCTTTTCTGTTTATTGTGGTGGGGCATGCCAATGTTACTGATTTTATATTTATTTTAGATGATTGTGTTAGATTCTTTTAGATCTCATGAAACAAAGACATGCAATCTATTGCCTATTCTAATGGAGAGTTAGTGTACCATCTTTGACTCTGTCTTGGATAAAAATACCAGATACAACCCAGTGTCAGGAGTTCTACTGGTGTCTGGGCAACTCTCATAACTCTTTCTGATGCTTTCAATCATTACATTGATCCAACCACTTTCTGAATAAAGGTAGTTTTTTTTAAGGTTGAGCCATATAAAATCACTGATTTTTTTTTTCCCAAACTGGGGTTTCCCTGTATTTTAAATTCCATCACTAAAAGTCCTCATATATCTAAGATCAATAACAAATACTTAATTAAACTTTGAAAGATTTATCCAGGCTGAAGCAGTTCAGAATGTCCTTCATCCTTTCTTTAACACGAACAATAAGTCAAGCTGCTTCCAAGTGAACCATGTCTAAGTAAGTCTGGCTTTCTCCCTTATTGTTACTGCTTGGCAAGCCAAAGGCCTGAAAGGTCAAGGCCCTGTCTTTTGAAAGTATGGTGAAGCCCAAAGTCCAGCCTTTCCTTCACTCTCTTCCAGAATAAGGTTTATTTATTTATTTATTTTTTCCAATGTAGCCAGATGGACTTTTTTATATCCTGTACACAGGACTAAGTTTGGATTCAGTTTTTCAGGATGAATCCAATTTCAACCTCTCAGTGTTACAGAATGTTTCCAAGGGAAAATTCTTCCAACCACTCTTGTGCATTTAAAATGTCTAAATAATTGGTTTTTTTTAAAAAAAAAATGATTACTTCATCCAAAGTCTCTCCTATTATATCTATCTGGCACACATTAATTTATCACACAAAAGGGAAGAATTGTGCATGGGTTACAGTTCATGCTTAGATGAAATTAAAGAAAAATTCAATTAGAAACATATACTTTATATGAGAAAGACAAGAAGGCAACTGGGGAAACAAAACAAAAGAAAATAAAACAAAATTCTTGGTACTTTCTCTTTTTCTTCTAAGCAAGAAGAGTATAGCTGTCAACCTTTCTCTGCTCCCAACCTGGCAGATGGGGCACTTGTATGGTATGTTCCACCTGTAAAACAATTCACTGAAATTGTCTCACAGGTGTAATGAGCAGCAAGTTGTGTGTGGTTCCAAATCCTAACTGCAATTTAATCCTGTCTTGTTCACTGCTTGCACATCCAAAGGTTGGAATGGAGACTCATTCTGTAGGTGAGAAACAGCACGCTGAAGTGACTCTCTAGGGAATTAGGATAAGGGACTGGAGGAACTGGATCTGAAATAGAGGCTTTCCAGCACCCTGTGCAATGCTTTCTCCATGGAACTTCATCAACATTGACCTTGGATAAAATCTCATGGCCTGACTCTATATATATTTAGGGCATATAGGAGGTAAAAATTCACTTTTCCTTGTCTATACCTTCCTTGCCAGGTTTGAGCATATCCCAGGCACATTATATCTAAGAGGAACACCTCATGTTGGTTTAGCATCCTGATTGTGTATATTACATTCTGAATGCCTTTTAAAAAAAGGCAAGCTGAAGGAAGCCATCAACATGAGTTATTTTAGTTATTTGTCATGTTGATTACGTAAACTTAGTATGTTAATTGCTCCAAGGAGATTTGGATTTTAGTCTTTGTTTCTAATGATGGATTGAAAGACAGCGATTTTTTAAAAAATAATTTAATAAGTCAGAAACCATGAGTAGAAGTATCAGAGGGCAGAGGCCTTCCTGCCAAAACATGAAGCCTACTAGAATCTGTGCTGTCCAGCATGACAGAACCCTTTCATTTTTGGATTGACACATATTCATTAAAAACAAATTACTGTTCCCATCTGGTCTGACTCATTTTATGGGAACAAGCAGTTCCTCTGGATGTACAAATAGGGAGGAAGGGAATTGAAAATGAAGGGAGGCATGGGACTGGCCCTGTGCAATTTTTCTAGGTCTCAGAAACACATATACAATTTTGATGTATAATTAAAATATTCTGAGTAAAAAATCAGCAAGCCCACATATGTGTAAAGACATTTATTATCCTGAACTATCTCACAGAGCAATTGAATTTTCAATCTTTAAGGTTTCCCTCAATAAGTCTATCGAAACTAGCTTCTGTTCCAGGATCAAGTGCTAAATTATCAAGACACAAAAATGAAGGTATTCTGTGTCCATTCTGACTTAATTTGGCCAAAACAGTTGTGGAATTCATAAATCACTTTATTAAATTGTAAATGCCTATAGTTGGGCCACTTGAAAAAAGTAGCATTGAAGTCTTTCCATCCTCAAAAAGGTTGTTGAATGTTACAATTCATAATCTGGGACCAGAGGAGGTCATGGAGAAAGGAAAAATATATACATATATAAAATTATATATTTATATGTATATCACCATAGCACACTCTAAATACTGTAAATAATATTTTACCTATTATCCTTTTGGCAATGAAAAGATTGTTTTAATTTTTATAAGTGAAGTAATCACAATTCTCATTCACTTCTCAAGTTCTTAAATTACTTTCCATTCACATCTTAATCTCTTTGGTCTTTATAGACTGATAAAATATACTTTTCTTGGCAGAGTTAATATAATTTGTTTTCTCTGTGTTTTAAGTGCTAATCTGAAAATTAAACTTTCCAAAATTTACCTAAATATACTTAATTAAAGTGATGCATAATTATATTTAACTTTTTAATTTATTTATTATTATTATTATTTTTTGAGATGGAGCCTCACTCTGCCACCCAGGCTAGAGTGCAGTGGCACAATCTCGGCTCACAGCAAGCTCCACCGCCCGGGTTCACGCCATTCTCCTGCCTCAGCCTCCTGAGTAGCTGGGACTACAAGCGCCTGCCACCACACCCGGCTAATTTTTTGTGTTTTTTGTAGAGACGGGGTTTCACCTTGTTAGTCAGGATGGTCTCAATCTCCTGACCTCGTGACCCACCCGCCTTGGCCTCCCAAGTTGCTGGGATTACAGTCGTGAGCCACCGTGCCCAGCCAATTATATTTAACTTTATACATATATATAACTTTATACATAAAACGACCTTGATTGTTCATATAGGGAATCTTAATATGGAATATTAAATTGAGATTTCCATTGAGTACATGTTTTTAATTCTCTTCATCATTATATTTCAAGGGAAAAAGTTCATGAATGATAAGAAAAATAGGTTTGCCAATTTTGACAATATATTTTTTTCATGGA
Organism: Pongo abelii; assembly: GCF_028885655.2. NCBI lineage: Eukaryota > Metazoa > Chordata > Mammalia > Primates > Hominidae > Pongo > Pongo abelii. The sequence continues at coordinate 81,793,854 of NC_071990.2, read as the reverse complement.
TGATCTATGATGCACTATTATTATTATTTTTTTTTGAAACTGATAGTGATTTTTTCTAAGAAAGACCATCCAGGAAAAATCACTGACATATTTGAAAAAGGGAATTTGTGTGTGGTATCAAGAGAAAAAAGTGGACAATATTGACAAATTGTCTTCCAAATGTAATTTTATCTAAATACACTGTTTTGTTTTAATTTTTTTTACCCTGTTCTGAATTTGAAAAACAGACTTCAACTTGGTTTGAATTACCACTAATTCTTGGAGGGTGTGATAGTAAGTTCAAGATGTCCAATAATTTTTCACTTAGTGGATCAGGAATCTTATCACAAGAAATCAGAGCCAAGTTATAATCTATAAAGAAAATATTCTTATTTAATTTTGGCTCCAGGCTATCTTCGCATTAGAAAGCCAATAGTTCTTTCCAAGAGTCTTTCTAGGATGCAACAGGCTTAATGTTTTATAACATGGCTTCATGTCTATATGTACAGTTTACAACTCATGAAACATTATTGTTGCTGTTAAGTCAGGGTTTTTGAAATGGACTCAAGGAAAGAATGTGCTTACAGATGCTTGGCTGGCTTCTTGGACAGGGTTTTCCAGGGGTAATATTTTAATTGAGTATCACTAACTAAGGTCTAGTCATCCGCTTAAATCATTTAGAAACTCAATAAGGTCAGTATGTTATGAGATAATCTGTATCTCAGGGCTGGGCTCATGTGAGCCCACCTCATAAGAGCTGTATGAGTTATATTTAGTTTCTGTATTCCAGGCACTCTGAACTTTTGCCAGGCATAGCCTCTCCTCACAACTTTTATAATAGATCTTTCCTGTGTCTGAAATGTTCTGTCTTCAGATCTATGCTTCATTTAGTATAAACTGAAACATCACTGCCTCAGAGAAGCCTTCCCTGCCTCAGAGAAGCCTTCCCTGCCTCAGAGAAGCCTTCCCTGATGAGTTTATGCAGACAAACCTCTGGCTTGCTTTCTCCATTATTTTTAAATCAATTTACTTTTCCACAAAGCATTTACTGTTACCTGAAATTATATTTTATTTAATTTTATTTCCAATAATTTTCCTTTCCTCACAACTATGTGAGCAATTTGAAAATCAATTAATGCAATTTACCATATTAAATTCAGAAAGAAAAACAAAATAAGCATTTCAATAGTTATAGAAAAAAAATTGACAAAATCCAATATCCATTCCTGATCAAACTCTCAGGAAACTATGGATAGAAGGGAATTTCCTTAACTTGTTAAAGGGCATCTATACAAAACCTAGAACTACTATCGTATTTAATTGTGAGAAAGTGAACATGTTTTCTCCTAAGAAAAGAACAAGATAAGGATATCTTTTCTCAACATCTTTATATAAAATAGTTCTGGACATGCTCACCTATGTGGAAAATCTGACCCAATCTATAAAAAAATCTACTAGAACTTTTAAGAATGTTTAGCCACATTGTAGGACTGTGTGTGTGTGTGTGTGTGTGTGTGTGTTTACCCATTATATAAAACTATTAAAATAAATGCATTTTAATGTTTTAAATGTATATAAAACACATTATATATAATGTATTTTTATGTAGGAACCAAACCACAAATTGAAATAAATAAAACAATGCAATTTTCAAAGGTATCAAACATATAAAATATTTAGGAAAAACTCTGGCAAAAGAAATGCAAGACATTTACATTGAAAACTACACAACATTGACGAGCAGTATTGGGAAAAAGCTACGTAAATGGAGAGACATATTTCATTTACGAGTCAAAAAACTCAATGTTGTTAAAATGTCAATTCTTCACAAATTAGTCTATAGATTCAGCACAAGTGTAATAACAGTTCAAATAGGCTTTGTTGCAGAAATGAATGGCGAGAGTTTATAGAAAGAAGAATTCACAGCCAGGCACAGAGGCTCACGCCTGTAATCCCAGCACTTTGGGAGGCCGAGTTGGGTGGATCACGAGGTCAAGAGATTGAGACCAGCCTGACCAACATGGTGAAATCCCGCCTCTACTAAAAATACAAAAATTAGCTGGATGTGGTGGCGCAGGCCTGTAGTCCCAGCTACTCTGGAGGCTGAGGCAGGAGAATCGCTTGAACCTGGGAGGCGGAGTTTGCAGTGAGCTGAGATCCTGCCGCTGCACTCCTGCCTGGTGACAGAGGGAGACTCTGTCTCAAAAAAAAAAAAAAAAAAATAGAATTCACTTACTAATATTATTTAGGGTTCAAAATTTTAGTGTATCATCACATATCATCAAGTCATATATCACCAAAAAAATAAAAACTCTTTAACCTTGAATTTGAAAATTTGATTTTTAAGTTATCAGTATAAACCCAAGATATGTTTTCTCATAAAAATACCCATTTTCTAGTTCTGAACACAGAAAGTTTCTAGAAGCCATGGATAACCTACTCCCAATAAGCATTTTAAGCACATAGATTTAGAGATTTTAAATCATTCCCTATTAAATAGAATACTATTTATTGGAGAAATTGTGGATTCTAGATTTAAAGGAGGAAATATATAAGATAAACATAGAATATTTCATCATACTAAAAGGTAAGAACACTGAAACCACCTTGAAAAGATCCAACTGTCCAAGGCTGAGGCAATTTGGAACATTAATAAAGATAACTGTAACACACTGAACATATTTCATGTTTATATTCATGAATTCCTTATGATACAAAAGAAAAGACAGAAAAAAGACAATTCTACTAGCAAGTCAGAACCACAAAGTTATTATTTTTAATGTGAAATCAACTATGATTCGAAGTTAATAAAGGGAAAAGTCAAAAATAATTATAGATTTATTGTATCTTTTCTTTATCATCTATTTCTCAGAGTAACCAAGTAGTTGATGAAGGGATATTCCTATTTCATAGACGTTTGTGAGTTACTCGGTAGAAAATAAAAAATAAATTATAAAATTAGAATATAACCTTTTTGCAAACCTTAACAAATTGACAAAATGGGCAATGATCAATGATGGCTCCTAATATTACAGACAGACAGAAGACTCATTGTATGTGCATCACGTATCTGCTGATGCATATGCAAATACCTATGAAGTTGCCTTGCAAAAATCAAACAAACAAACAAAACCAAAAACTGAACTTGACTCTTATCAAGTCTTTTGCCTCAAGCTGGAGCCGATCATAAGACAGAAACCAGACAGTAATTTGGAGAAGAGTTTAATATAAAAAATTATTAACTATACCACAGGATTAGTCTAATAAAGGATTGAATAATATGTGGTAAAGTGAAATATAAAAAACATAGGAGTGACAGATAGCAACAGCCACTGCCCTCAGAGCTGAGACAGGACACCCAAGAAATATACAAATCTGGAAGAGAACTTCCAACTGTCATGAGAGCCAGACCTCATTGAAGAAGGCATAGTCAAGTCACATTGAATGATGAATTCGTAGAGGTGCTATATTGAGGGATTTGTTGAGAATCTGCACTCTAGGGTATAGAGGAAACTGTCCAAGAGGAGACTCCACACCAGAGAAACTCACTGGGAAATCACACTCTGGGGTAGCTGAAGAAACTGCCAAAAGAGAGGTGTTGTCGCCCTGGAACTTACTGCAAAACTGCCCAATAGTGTGCTGGGGAAGCTGTTCATAGGAAGGTGCCCTGGGCTGCTGGCTAACTTGCGTTACGGAAGACTGCCAAAAGAGTACACCAGAACTGGGAAGCAAATGCCTTCCTCCTCCAGGATCCGTATTGTACCATTTACTGATAGAGCTTTACACTGAGTTGACTTGTGAGGGAGAAATGTTCCAGGGTCACTAGCAAGGTCAGAATAGGTGAATTTTGAACTAAGAGACAGTAGATTGATAACTGATAAACTTTGAGCTCTAACTCTCAATACAAGAGAAATACAAGGTGCAAAGAGACATGATCGTCCCATGGGGATACAATCAGAAAATTTTAAACAAAAAGATGGGGGTCAAAATCAACATATGCAAACAAGAAAAATCTATTTAGTAAATGCGGACTTTTACTAGATATTTGATGATATTAACAGTTAATTTTTTTCAGATGTGACAATGTTAGTAGATGGTGGTTTTTTAAAGCTCTTGTCTTTTGGAGTTAAATTCTGAAATATTTATATATAAAGTTACATAATGTCTTGTATTTTCACCAACAGAATTCAGTGGAGAGGAAATGGAAGAGGATAGCGATGAATTAAGATTTTCATGATTTAATAACTATTGATACTATGTGACAGGTAAAGGGGTTCATTAGAGTATCTCTACTTTCGCATAAATTTAAATTTTTCATAATAAAAGTTAAAAATAAATACCTGTGGAGTGGATACAAAATGAAAAATATTCTTCTTGTCAGCTCTCATATTTTAGGAAAATATGTAAACTTCTTACAAGTCTACTTAGGGGAAAATATAAACATACCTAATTATCAATGAAAAACAAGTAGGCCTGCAAATAAAAGATTAAAAATTATAAGAGAATACTATGTACAGCTCTAGGTCAATTCCTCTATAAATATGTCCGAAACTGACACATTTTTTAGAAAAATAGAAATTATTAAGATTGTCTTGAGAATTGGAAATTGAAATAACCCAACTGGAATGCTAGATATTAAAAAAAATTATCAAATAATTGCCTTCAAAATAAACATCACAACTAGATGGCTTTAAAGGAAAAGTCTTTCGAATCATCAAGGAACAGAATATCTTATACAGTAAAATTTTAGAATTACCATATCAGATTATTCAGTAAAGTCCACAATTTGGCACCACTTTCTACCCAAAAGCTATTTAAAAGACAAGCAATATTTAAATATAAAAATGCAAAATTAATAATAGTGTTAAAGAAACAAAATAAAGATGCGATCTGCAGTTTGAACGTTTCGAGAACTTTCTGGAAGACTAAAAGAAGAAGACATTGGAATGACAGAGGTTCAAAACAGAGTTGAGGGGCTGCCAGGCTATCATAGGTTAAGGATGGGCTTTTGAATAGAGTCCCTAACAGCTACAAATTTAGTAAGAAAAGCTGGTGGTAAAGTGGAGATTGAGACACAAAGGCAGGAAATTAATTTAAGGTGTGCAAGAGCATTGGGTCGGTCCTGGGCCCCCCAACTCACAGTGTCTATGGCAACCATCTTAGAGCCACAGGTGCAGCCTAAGTTGCAGTAGATGCAAATTGGCAGTGTTCATGGATGGGAGAAAAGCAACTGATGATACCAATGTTCTTAGCACATGTACCCTAGAACTTAAAGTACAATTAAAAAAAAAAAAGAAAGAAAGAAAAAGAAAAAATCCTACAAGGTAAATGTAGGATTTACTTGTCTTAGATGCTGGGGGGGAAATAAAAGAATATTCTCAAAAATCACTTTTCAAAACTAAATTACTAGACTGAAAATATTGTAGTTGTGCATTATAATAAGGGCTTGAAAGGAGGGGGCTTCCAATTTTCTGCACCAGACTGAACAAGGGCAACCACCATTTCTTTGGTGAGGCAGAACTCTCATATAATATCTGAATTCTACTTTACAGGAATTAAAAGTCGATGAATCTATTTACATTTGTTATTATACAAGCAAAATCTACGGATTTCTCATTCACGTATTCATTTTTTAACCCTCTGCCATATCTCTAGATTCTAGCTTAAGTAATTCCTCTAGGCACCATCACTGCACATTTGCTCCAATCCATTTAAATTGATCCAACATGCCCAGGTAGGCAGGTCCTAGAAACACATGTGAATACACTCATGAGTTATTGACTGCATCTGTTACCTTGTTTTAACCAATTTCGAATATCTGACCTGAACTTCCTAGCGTTCACCTGTTTTTTCAATACTTCGAGAAACTCTATCTCCATCCCTTCTGTCTCAGTTTCCTACTACCAACCACTTTCCGCCTCTTTAATCTGGGGCACATTTTGTACTCACTTTCCTCACTTAAATGTAGAACTCTCTTTCAGGAAACAAACTTTAAATTTGCTTTCCCATTCATGCACTATGGCTGTGAATAAAAGATGCTTCAATTGCGAGGCTCTATCCTATGAATGGTTCCACCCTATGTAGAGTCACCACAGCACAGGAGCAAATTGGGAGGAAATGCAATAGATATTGCACGATTGTAAAGGTGGTATGTAATGTAAAAAATTCCCAGCAGTATCCTCCTCAGAATATTGATGTGTATGTGCTGCATCTTATGAAAGTGTCTTACCATTTAAAAAAAGACAAATCTTCTTTGAAAGTCAGCTGTTGCAGGATTTGCTTGCTGTTTCAACCCTATCCAAATAAGTGGATAATCCTATGGGGTTCTCTCTGATCTCAACACTGTGATCAGTAGTGATAGACTTTGTGATTTCTATTATGGGTGAAAGTCGGTGCCTATTATATAATTACTTTAACTTTTACTTTTAAAAGAGAATTTAAAGTCTTACAGAGGAATTTGTATTTTGCATTTCTTTTATTTTTCTTTAAGTTTTAGGGTACATGTGCACAATGTGCAGGTTTGTTACATATGTATACATGAATGTCTGCTTCTTTGAAAGCCAAATCTGTCATACTCTTCACCAAGTGGATAGCACCTCCTCTTTGATGGTGCTGAGAGTGTGGCATCTGTGAACTAGAGAGTCTCTAGTGCCTTTCTAGAAGCTAATAGAAAAGGTTATAAAAGAACATAATACTTATTTAAAAGTAGAGTGACTTTATATCTCACTTTTCCCCATAAAATAAAGATTAAATCTATTACCCAGAATTAATTACTTCTAGTGCCCCCTTTTACTCCCAATAGTACCTTATTTGAAGCAAAAATGATATGGTGCCAATACCTGAAACCTATTTTCTCCCACAGATGATTGAAATCTATTTCACCTTCAAACTAGATAAAACAAAGGAGGAATAAATCACAGAGTGCAGCCTCCTGCAAAAGCAACAGTGAGGTGCCAATTCCTGAGAAATTTGAGAATTCGTGATTAGCTTTTAGTCTACTGATTTAGCAAACAATACATGAAAAAAAATAATGGAAAAAATGTTTCAATATGACAACAAAGCAATTAAATTAAATGTAACCACTTGCTATTAACACATCTTTCTTAAATAATAGTAAATAAAAACAGCAGGATACCTAATAAAATGTACATAATGTGTTTAAGAAATTAAGCACAAATGTATCTGTGAAACATAGTTTAGAAAATAGAAATAATGTTGACATATTAGAATTAGAGGCACTTGAGGCCAGGAGGTTCAGACCAGCCTTGGCAAAATAGTGAGATCCCTGTCTCTTCAAAATATTTTTTAAATTACCTGGGCTTGGTGGTGTGCACCTGTAGTCCCAGCTAGTCAGGAGGCTGAGACGAGAAGATCGCTTGAGCTCAGGAGTTCAAGGCTGCAGTTGGCTAAGATCTCACCACTGTACTCCAGCCTGGGTAACAGAGGAAGACCCTGTCTCTAATTAATGATGATAATAAAAATAAGTAACTTATTCATTTATACTTAAAAATTTCCATTCTATTGTTAATTGTGGAAAACAAGAGGAGAAAATCACAGAAAAAAAGGAATATAGTCTATCCATATAAAGATAAAGGTAAAAGACATTAGTATTAAAGAACAACTGTCAATCATTTACAATGTGGCATTTTCTCATCTCTCTCATCCACCACACCTAGCAACACTAAGCTATAAGTAAGAAAATCTTTTAATTTCAGTTACTGTTAAAATTTTTCTACCCTCAGTTATTAGCCGACATTCACATTGGTTTTTCTCCTCTTTGGAATTTCCGGTTGTCTTATTCTGTATGGAAATACATTCCTTTCACAAGGTAGGTGTACACCTATTTCCAGTTAATTTTGCAAGTCAATGCCTTCATGGCTTAAAACAGAAAAATTTTTTCTTTATAGGCAAATGTGCCACTGCAAAGGACATTTTGGAAAGTTAGTGGTATCATCTGGCCTCTACTGGAAATTTGCACTACATTCTTAAAGATGGAAGAAACACATACATGAAAAGCAATACTCTGTTACTGAATATGAAATGGATCTGTAAAAAAGAAAAGGATAGAGACTTCAAAATTAGAGACCCTGACTCTGTGTTTCCATCCTGCCATGTAAAAGTGGTATGAACTTGGGTAAGTCATTCACCACCTACGGGGCTAGTAAGGGACAAAAGTGACAATAACTTGAAAGCATAACCGCAAAATCTATATATAGGTATTATATGTGCCATATATAGTATTATATGTAATATATGTGTGTATGCATATATATAGGATGTGCTTTATAGTCTGTATACACACATATATAATGATGTATTAAATATATTGTCTATATTATATATTATGATGTACCCTACAGTCAACACATATAGACAATATCTATATATGTTATATATATATAGACTGTAGAGCACATCATTATTACAGAAACATTAAAAAGAAAATACAGAGTATAAGTGTAATAGTATAGACACACATCTAAAAATAAACAAAAAAAATGTCTACATGTAACAATAAAGAGAATAAGACAGAAAAGAACTGGGATTCTTTCAGAAAATGCTGAAGTTTTCTTTGGAATTACAGGGCAGAGGAATGTATAATAACTTCAATTAAACGTGCAGTTATAGAAAACCTAAATTTATTCTTACTTCCCTGTAAATAAGAATAATACGTAGCATAGTAGCAGCAGAATAATTTAGTGCTTTATAATATTTTGAATTGCCTCAAAAATAAGGTGCTGCCTCACCATTCTAACACTGAACATCCCAGCAGATTCCATGATGGCTGAGGAACGTGGTAATTATAAATTGAGAGGAAGAAATTTTGAAAATGACAAAAAGAATTAAAATAACACCATAAGCATTGAATTTGAAAAGAAAGAAGGAGCTAGAATACTAGGTTATCTAGCCACTGGAATTAGACCCTTATTTAAATGGGACGTGACAGCTTAGATCACTTAATGTCCAATGCTAAAGTTCACAGGGTGCCTACTGTACACAGTAAAGTTGGAAAATTGAATCCTGTGTGGTAATCAGATAAGGTGTAAATCCTTAAGGTTTTGTTTAAGTAGAAAATATTTTCAGATACTAATAAAGTCACTTTTAATGTAGTTTATAAAACTTCAAAGTAACTTATTTTTAAAATTGGCCTGAAGAAATTAACACTAAGTGTAAAATGCTGTAGTTGTCCTCTGTTAATAAAACAGCTCAAGACTCAATAGAGTGTAATAAGGGTACTCAATAAATTTCTAGAAAATATCGAGGTCCCCATTATTCTAATTACCACTTTGAAACTTAGGAGTTATTAGCCCCATAAAAAAGTCAACAGACTGAATGGGCTTTCACCAAAACCTACTGCACAACATCAAGCTTCTTTACAGGAGAGATTTCACCAAAATCTGTAAAATTAATTCTTGTTCTGGAGCTTATTTGGGTGCCTTAGAAGCCTACTTGTGTCATTGAGTCCTGCTTTGCAACACAGATGAGTTTAGTATTTCAGGAGCAGACACTAGGGGAAGCATTGAGCCTGCCAATTCAGAAACAGACACCAGCATGTCCTCAAGTCTTACAAAGACCACCTTTGTGGGCTGCATTATTTTCGCATCAGGCCGTGCTGCCCTGACTTGTGTTGTGGTTTTAGTTTCTGAAGAATGCTGATCCGCTCTAAATGATCTACTGAAAACTGAGTGTTGAAGCACACACGAAAAGTGAAAAGTGCCAGTTAGCACATGCATAATTATTTCATGGCATACTGCAAATTAGCAAAGGCAACTTTCAGCTTTTTAATCTTGTGTATGTTTTCTGGAAGCTGCTTCATATCCCCCTTTTCAGGGTTGATACCTGCAGAGAAGAAGGGAGTAGGGTATCAACGATATTTTCATGTGGAAAAGCTTTTTAGAGATGGTGTAATAAAATCTCCATTAAAAGTGAACAAACATTGAATTCAGTATGTGCAGTATTCAGATCTTTAAAAAAAAAAAACTGGCTTAACCTCAGGAAATGGTATGAGCAATTATAGCTATTAAATTCACTTTGCACTAAATTTAATCCAACAGCGTATACTATTTAAGTCAATACCATGAATGACCGTATCATGTGGACATACATACACATACTCATTTTTGATACTATGCAGTTTTAATCTTATAAATATTCTATATAGTATGTGGTAAGTAGAAGAAATGGCGAGTTTATGTGACCCAATTTTCACCAAGATTCCGACATTAAGTAATCTTTATCACAGCATAATTAGCTAAAGCTCTGGAAAGGTAGTATGAACTAGTATCTCTGGCCTTAATAATTGATGATAATTCATAATTTTAAAAAAGAGAAAAAGATAAAGAAGTACATTCTATACCAGAAAAATCCTAAATGCCTGTAGTTAGAGCAACTTTTCTGTATTCTGTAGGTAGCTGTTAAGAACTCTAAGGGATTTCCCCTTTGTCTCACCACCAGACACCACCATGGGGCAAATAAATTTTAGGATAAGGTAATTTGTTTCTATGCCTAGATATGGGATAATAGAAGAGAAAGTATTCAGCCCATTCCCTACTTTTGGCAGGTTAAAATCAGTTGTATTTTTTAGAAAAATTGTGAAAAAAAAAGATACATTTCTGATTTCCTATTTACCTGTCTGTGCAACAACTCGTTGAGAACTGGAACATCATTTTTTTACTGACCACAGAACAGTGTTTCTTGTCTAGAACCTTCTGAATGAATGCTGTTTGAATTAATCAAGGCATTAACAAATTTCCCAATAGCCTCTTAGCTTTTATCACTGTGAAGTGTAGAGACGACAATATGGTAGAAAGGGGAGAATACCTACAATGTTTCTGCTATGCACCTCAACTCACTCTTGCCCTATCCCCAGTCCCAGCTCTCTCTCAGGGTTGTTTTGTCCTTTACAATCAGTGCTAATAGGTTTTCATCTTTCACTGGAAAATTGATAATGAACAATATCCAGAAATATGTTCAGTGTATAATTCTTTACCAAATGTCCACCATTTGCCAAGCATTGTATCTGGGAATATTAACAGAGATTCAGAAGATAATATTTTATGCTCATTGACAACTTATTTCTGTTTATAATAGCACCATTAAAATATTTGCAGAATTTTTAAAAACTTTCTACCGTGTATTAGATATCAATTCTCACAATCACTTTATGGATTAAGTGTTATTATTATTTCCCACTTTCAGATGAGGAAATTAAGGCAAAGAAGAATTAACTCACCCGAATTAATACAGCTGGTTCTTCCAGAACCAGGATTTGAACTGAAGTAGTCTTGCTTTGGAGAAGAGCTCTTAACCAATAAGCTATGTAGTAAAGGTTTTCTGGGTGGTGATGTGAAAGACTTAGCCATGTTTCGTGGTTTCTGTGAGAAGCATATTTTTAGACTGTAATATTGCTCATTCTGTGACTTGGCCATGAATTTCAAGCAAATCACACATTTGCTAAACCACCCAAAAGAAATATATCCATTTGATAAAAGCTTTTTGTTTGAATTATCAGTTGAACATTATTTATTTACAAGCCTTCAACAAGTTGTAGCATTCACAAAAACATAGTAATTAATTTTAACTTCCCTTTGTGAACCTAAAATAAAAATGGAGTAATTGATATCTTGGTACACAGAATTCTGCTCTACCTAAAAGCATGCTTAGCATTTTTCTTTAGTAACTTAAAAGAGTATTTGATAATTCATAAAGAATCCCAAAACTTATGGCTTTTTGTCTGAAAATGTTGTTTTATGAATTGAATTCCCTCTTACATCCTGTATGAATAAATCCTGTATCTTAGATTTTAATGATGTTTATTTTTATTTGGCCTTAGTCTTTTTGCCCTTACAAGGAGATTTTAAGATTATGAATATGAAGAGCTCTATAGCAGTCTTTCCCTAGAAGTGAAATGACATCTGGCTAAATGGATTCAGTGGTTTAAGAGATGCTTGTCAGTCATATACTTTCTTTTATGTCCTAACTTGGGCATTGTTCTCAATCAAAATGCTTTATTGTTCTACAGTATTTTGCCTTCCTTTTTCTGGAGTATTGTAAAGTCTTTCTCTTTTCACTATAAATGTTTAATAGTTCATTCTTTGTTTATCAAATATGTATGAAGAATCTACTATGTGCTGGTACTGCTTATAAGTTGGGAATATGAAAGCAAATTACATGTTGCATGATTTTTAAATTGCTTACATGGCATAAAATATCAGTTAATATAAAATAAAGTATGCAATATATACAAATGTATACATATATGTGTGTATATACACGTGTGTGTATATATATACTACGAAGTATATATATACATATGTATATGTATATAGATATATATGTGCTATAAAGTTCACAACAAAATAAAAACCTATAATCCAACCAAAGAACAGAATACCATCAAAATCATCAAATTTACATGTCCATTCCCTATTCCATTGTCCCCTGCCTCCCTTCAAAAGATAACTACTATTTAAACTTTTTTTTAAATTTCCTGTATTTCTCTTGATTCTTCTTATCTTCCTTCTCTTTCTTTAGAAGTTTTACTATAGGCATATATACCTACTTTCACTGTTTTGTAATATTTTATTCTTTAAAAAGATGCATATTTATCCATCTCCTGTTGAGGGAACTTTGAGGTATTTTCAGATTTTGCTATTGTGAACAATATTGCAATGAACATTCTTGGGTAGGTTTCTCAACGCATATTCCAGAATTTCTGGCGTATATGCCCAATAAAATTGCTATAGATAATGAGAAGATCCACAATTTTAAGAGAGTGACAAGTTGTATCCAATATGATACTAAATTTTACTGTCATCAACATTGCATAAAAGTCACCACTCAATGTTTGAAACTATCAGATGCCTTAAATTTTGCAGAAATTAAGTGTGTACTAAATAATATTATAATATGGATGTTTTACAATTTCAGTGGTTTCTAACAAAGTTTAATACTTTTTATATGCATATGGGTAGTTATTTCCTCTTCTATAAAGTGCTAGTTCATTTCATTGACTCCCTTCTTTTTTATTTACCATTTTAACATAACATTAAAGCTTTGAATCTATGAAGAAGTAATTTTGATGTATGGTGTGAGTTAGGAAGCCCACTGCAATTATTTTTTAATGGATATGCAATTGGCCTGGCACCATTTGTTTCCTGATTGATCCACTCCCAAGTGTTCTTCAAAGCCATCTTTCTTATGTGTCAAATGTAAAACTGTTTCTGATATCTCTATTCCATTCCATTGGTACTTCTCTATTCCTGTGCCAATAGGTCATGGACTTAATTAACTCTATAACTTATTCCTATTTTTCTTTTTCAGGAGTACTTGTATTATCATTAGTCATCAAATAAGCTCATTTAAATCACATTACATTTATTCATCAGTTTGGAGAGAATGACATCTTTATGGTATGAAATCTTGTTAGATATGAAGACATTACTATAATGTATTAAATAAAGTTTTATACTTTTATACTTTTATATTTATGAAGGTTTTGCTGTTTTTTATTTCTAGGTGCTATGTTATGATTTCTTCTTAAATCAGTTTTATGAAGTGATATTTTATAGAAATACAAGCTCCAATAAATCAAACAATTTATATACACATTTTAAATATTTCAAAAACTTTGCTAATTTTAGTTGTTTGAACTATCAATAATTGTGAGATGTGTGTTAAAATTTCCCACTGCAGTGTTCTTTACAAATTTTTCTCTGGAATTTATAGACATTTTTGCTCTATATATTTTGAGGCTTTATTATTTAGTACATTCCAGTTGTTCTGTAAATTGAAACTTTCAATTTTTAATGATTGTGTTTAGTATTTGAGGTTGCTTAATAAAGAGGTGGTTAATATATTTACTATGGGCATATTATTTAGCCAATGATGCCTGAATATATTGTTTGTTCAGAATTAACTGATCTTACCAACACTCAGCCATTAATTTATTCAATAAATATTAACATGAGCACCTATACCTGGTCACTGCCCTCGGCAAAGGAGACAAAATTTAAGAAAAGATTGACAAAGCCTCAAATGGTGATGGCAATGTAATGGTAGAGATATATAATAAAATAATTATTAACTTTGTAAGTGGCTAAACAAGAAATTTCAGTAAAATGTGATGGATAATATGAGAAAAAAATACAGTGAGCAATGGAAGCATGTTGAAGGGACTCCTACTCCAAGCTAGAGGAGATGTTAAGAGGGAATCATGAGAAGTCTTTTAAGGGGATTGACCCACAGACTAAGACATGTTTGATTTCAAGTTAGGTCAGTGAATGGGGAGAAGGGAGAGGAGAAGGCAAACAATATTCTAAGCATACACATATTCTAAGCACTGCCTGTTAGAAGTAAAGCAGTGAGACTGAGCCTGGCACAGCTGTGGAGGTGAAATGAGTCCCAATGACTGTAGCTTGGCAGGAGTAAGAAAATTGCCTAGAAAGCAGTTTGAGGAGGAAGCTACTAGTCAGGTGCTGAAAGTCTCATAAATCCTGTGAGTCCACTTGCAATCTTGGCACCCTAAGGCATCTGAAACAGAAAAGTGGCATGACCATATTTTAATTTCGAGATCATGCTAGCAGCATACAATGAACGGATAAGAAAGAGCCAAAACGGTAGGCAGGGGATCTGAGAAAGAGAAAATTTTAATAATGATGGACAAGAAGGCACAGTCAACAGGACTCTGTTATCAATTAGGTATAGAGGGGTGAGGTAGCGGGAAAAGTCAAAAATAGCCCTCAGATTCCTGTCTTAGGGGAGAAATATGATACCACTCACTAAAATTAGGAATTAAGAGAAGAAGGGATAAGAAAAGTTTCGGTTTGGAAGTCACATTTGATGCATCTGGAAGACATTGATGTATAGATTTCCACTAAAAAGTGGCAAGCTAGAACATGGGAGAGACAGCTGAGCAGAAAATAGGACTTTGTGAGTTATTCATTAGACTTTGATAGTTGAAGTTGTGTAGGAAGTTGAGATATCTCAGAGACTAGGATAAGAATGAGACTAAGGAAGGCTAGAAAGTATTGAAAAGTGTTTAAAAATGTAGTATTAAGAACTCCAGGCCGGGCACCGCCGGTGGCTCACGCCTGTAATCCCAGCACTTTGGGAGGCCAAGGCGGGCGGATCACAAGGTCAGGAGATCGAGACCATCCTGGCTAACACGGTGAAACCCCGTCTCTACTAAAAATACAAAAAAATTAGTTGGGCGTGGTGGCGGGCGCCTGTAGTTCCAGATACTGGGGAGGCTGAGGCAGGAGAATGGCATGAACCCGGGAGGTGGAGCTTGCAGTGAGCCGAGATTGTGCCACTGCACTCCAGCCTGGGAGACAGCGAGACTCCATCTCAAAAAAAAAAAAAAAAAAAAAAAAAAAAGAACTCCAGATCTTACCAAATGGTAACATTTCTTAAGAAATAGTAGGTTTTATTAAAATAAACTTGTCAATATAAAAAGAAGAGAGTAATGCATGAGTGTGGTAGCCAAGTACATTTCAACCCTTAAAACCTTCGTATCTATTGAAAAGACCATCCAAAGTGTTATATAAGTGACCCATGATTTGACTTGTTTCAAGATCTTTAAAAAAAATCATTGAAAAGTCTTCCTATTGTGTATGTTTATTTCCAAGCAAAAACAATTTAACATGCAGAGTAGTTTCCTTCAGATTTTTGGTAAATACATATTTGAGTAAGGGTCTCACTCTGTCCCTCAGGTTGCTGGAGTGCAGTGGTGCCTTCATGGCTCACTGTAGCCTCAACCTCCTGGGCTCAAGCAATCCTCCCACCTCAGCCTCCAGAGTAGCTGGGACTACAGGCTCATGCCACCACGCCTGGCTATTTTTTTTTTTTTTTACTTTTTTGTAAAGATGGGGTCTTGCTAAATTGCCCAGGCAGGTCTTGAACTTCTGGCCTCAAGTGATCTTCTTGCCTCAGTCTTCCAAATTGTCAGGATTATAGGCATGAGCCACTACACCCAGCCATGTTAAATATATTTGCTCTGATTTTTTTCAATTTTAAGTCTGTCAAACAAAGCATAGTTTTTTCTTTTTTTTAATTAATTAATTTTTTTTATTATACTTTAAGTTCTAGGGTACATGTGCACAACGTGCAGGTTTGTTACATATGTATACATGTGCCATGTTGGTGTGCTGCACCCATTAACTCATCATTTATGGACTAAGAAAAAACTATGCTTCATCCTACATGGATGTAGGGACATGGATGAAGCATAGATTTTTCTTAGTCCATTTTCACATTGTTATAAAGAACTACCTTTATGTTTATGAAGGTAATTTATGTGGAAAAAAAAGCTTAATTGACTCACAGTTGTGCATGGCTGGGGAGGCCTCAGGAAACTTACAGTCATAGTAGAAGGTGAAAGGGAAGCAAGGACTTTCTTCACATGACAGCAGGAGGGAGAAGAGTGAAGAGCAAAGCGGAAGAGCCCCTTATAAAACCATCAGATCTCATAAGAACTCACTCACTATCACAAGAACAGCATGAGAGAAACCACCAACATGATATAATCACCTCCCACCAGGTCCCTCCCTTGACATGTGGAGATTATAATTTGTGATGTGATTTGGGTGGGCACACAGAGCCAAATAATATGAGTTTTTAAATACAAAAGACCACATTAAAATGGGAGGGTTAGCTTAGTTTATTCAATTATAGTTCCTTCTTTATTAAAATAAATTATTAAATAATCATTATAAACAATTTGTAGAAGTTTATATGTGCAAGACTAAAAAAAAAAAAATCTCGTGGTTTAAAGAAAGAAATAATTCAGGCATATAGTTTTGGGAACGAACCTTAGTCAGAAAACTGACCCTATGAGATACACTTTAACACAAATCTACATGCCTGAAGACAATTTATTTGTTTATAATAAACATTCCTAGCAATAACCCAGCTAAAAATCATTGAGGGACAAGCTACTTTTGAACATACTAAAGATCTCTTTACAGCTTGAGAATGGAGTCAACCTAATTTGTAAGCAATTAAAATCTGTAAACCTGTATATTTTAATCTTTCCTTAAAGCAGGTGGAGATGAAAGTGTGCACGTATAATGTTGAGCAGCTTTGAAGAAATGGACATACAGAGTGGAAAATTAAGAAAGGCCAAGAATTAAAGTAACTATGTGCCTGGTAAGACAATTATTATTTACATTATTATTAAATATCTTGAAGAGACAGTATATTGTTTTATGTAATTTTGATTGTCTTGTATATTTTTCTCTGTCAATTGTGTTTTATTCTGTCTTCTAGGAATTTGCATGGAGTTGAGTTATAATTAATTTTCTGATCCTCTCCTCAGGAACTTTCTCCATTAATTTAAATGCTTAATATTTTGTCAACATGGAACAATAGTTGCTCAACAAATGTAAATTTACTCACTCTTTTCCTTCCTGTTTAATTATGCAAATAATTAAAAGATATTAAAGACTTAACACACTCTTTTCCTTCCTGTTTAATTATGCAAATAAAATTAAAAGATATTAAAGACTTAACAGACGAAGCAAGCCTGAAAGTTTAAGTCATGAAATTTTGATTCCTTGTTGTAATAAAAAGGATAAACTACTAAAAGATAAGCTGAATGAAAGGAAGAACACTATGCCTCTGAGAAAGCATTGTGAGCTTTGACGTTAACCTGAGGACAAAATGTATCTGGCACCTTCCAATCCCAGAGAGCTACTTTCCACCTATGATTAAGACTCTCAGAGACAGACCATATTTATATTCTTAATTAATGCCTTTTATGTTTTCCTTCTCAGCTGTCAGTACAGCAAAACTTTGGGAACTCCTCTGCTTCTTGTCAGAAATGACAAAGGAAGTCAAATTTGGCATGCTCTGAAAGTAACACAAATGGGGAACACGTTGCCAACCAAGTCAGAAGCTTTAAGGGAAACTTCGTCCTGACACTGACTCTACCAAAGCTTTCCATTGTTCGTATCTCACAGAACACAGAATCTACACTGCTGGTCTAAACAAGGAGCAGATAAGGGGGAAACCCAACAGCCTAATAAGACATCCATCTCACAAACCAGGGGATATATTCAGTGTGTGTAGTCTTACATAACTTATTAACATGTGTGCTGTCTTGTGTCTACCCAGAAAGGAATTATCAAAGAGACAGTATATATTCCATGCTTAGTGAATATAAATAAATTATTAACTTGAATTTTAAATCATATTTTTTAAATATGGCATGGTTTAGCGGATCATTTAGTTACTAAGTGTTCAATAACAATGGAACATTTTTCCTGTGCTACACATTATTTGAATAACTATGCCATTGCGGAATAGTCCTTGAACATAAGGAGCTTTATACCAAGGCACTCAAAGATGCAAAAGGAGTTATCTCATGCTATGAAGATTTCAATAATGACTTTAAATTATAGTAGGTTTGTACAATCCTCATGCATTATGAACAGAAGACCTAAACTGCATTCTACCTTCTAAATAGAGCAATTACATTCAGTCCCCTAAGGTTCTTGGTACGTAAGCCTATTTTGAATGCACATAATACAGTGTGACAGTCCAGAAATTACATAAATGCCTAATTCCACTATGGTTTATGAGAGTGTGGGTGGACAGAGATTAGTTTTAAATTCTTATTGTTGTACGTTTAAAATGACTACTTACCACCACTGATCTAAATAGACAGCGACTCCTTGAATATGCACTAAATCTCAGTAAAGGGTTTCTTTTTGACTATCTTACGAATAATTACAAGATACAGTTAGATACTTCTGTTTCTGATTTAATAGATTGGATATGCTTACATACACTAATTTTATGCTATTAGAAATGTGATTATCACTTGTCCAAAATTCACAAACTTCAGATAGTGAGGCACTAGAATGTAGTTTTTATTTATATCTAGTAAGCATCAAAGTTGTAACTCTGATTCTTATCCAAAATATTTCTTTTTACAAAATTGTAACTAAAGCAAAATAATAAAAATAATGAGAATGTGATGACGAAGGTATGATAAAGGAGAGTAAAGAGGGAAGGACAGGAAAATACTCAATTTCTTCTAATCTGAACTATTAGAGGAAATTTGTGGATGAAAAAGTACAAGAAAAACATAGTCTACTTTTCATAATACCTGAAAAACCTTCACTCCTATCTCTGAAACAAACAATTTATTTCATTTTCTTTGTCTTTGTACCCCCTCTAACTCATTAGATTTGTCAAGGATTCCAAAACTGAGACAGTATGATATAAAAGTGGTAATTTCTGTGAGGGGTCAAAAACAGTGGTGAGTGGTCTGGCTCCTCCTTTGTGTGCACAGTTACAAATAAGTTATATTTTTTGTGTAATTGAATTTTCCCTAAATATTAGTTATGAACTGACTCAGGTATGTTAAGTTACTTAGTAAAGGATTTGACCTCACATGAAAGCTCAAAAACCATTAGTTTCATTAATTCTCAAAAGGCAGTTTAAAGATCATTGAATTGAATTACCTAATTTTTACAAAGCAAATGAGAATTGGGTATTAAGTTGTGGTTTTTTTTCTCAAATTCTGCATATGATGTATTTCAATCAATTTTTTTAAAATTAAGCTTTGTGTTATACAAAAGACTTCATCTTTTAATAACTAATAATGTGATTTATGTATACCAAGTCTATAATTAAATTGAATTAACATCTTTACATTCTACAAGAAAAAACTATTCACCCAATGGTGTTAAATATTTTATGCATGCTTCTAAAACGAATTTTAATAAGAAAAAATTAAAATGTGCATGATATAATAATTTAGGCATATTTATAAATATTCTCACTTTTATTTGATGGAAACAAGTTATAAGTACAGCTGTCAGTTTAAAGAACTTACTGTTTGCACTTTTCTGTATTTGTATCAAGATGGTACCTAGGCCCATTAAAATACCAATGATTGACGTTCTTCATTGTTTAAATTAAAATTACCTCTATTCAATATCAAGAAAGATTAAAATCAGATGTTTGCCAAGTTCAATTTTTATGAACTTTTATAAATTTCATTAAATTTCTTTAAACACATCTGGAGATCACACACTTAGTGATTATATTTAATTGCATTTTGCTTAATAGTAGCTTTTTCCTAAGAAACTTGGGAAATGGATTATAAAACTTCACCACAGTGATTAAAAATATATGTAGAGGCCAGGCGTGGTGGCTCACACCTGTAATCCCAGCACTTTAGGAGGTCGAGGAAGGCTGATCACGAGGTCTAGAGATTGAGACCATCCTGGCTAACATGGTGAAACCCCATCTCTACTAAAAACATAAAAATTAGCTGGGCATGGTGGCCTGCACCTGTAGTCCTAGGTACTCGGGAGGCTGAGGCAGGAGAATCGCTTGAACCCGGGAGTGAGCTGAGACCATGCCACTGCACTCCAGCTTGGCGACAGAGCAAGACTCTGTCTCAAAATCAACAACAACAACAACTATATATATATATATATATATATATATATATATATATATATGCAGAAATGTTAAAATATATATGCAGAAATGTTAAAATGTATTAATAATCACAAATATAATATGTTGGAATCTTAATTGTTGATTTAAGCTTTGGGTTTCTGGTTAGAATCCTAACTGACAGAATGTGTGATTCAAATTGTATAAAATAGTCTTAACTGAAGTTTTTGTGTGGCCTGTCCTGAATTTCCTACCTGAATTTATTTTTAATTTTCAACTATTTTAGTGAAGCCTTTAAAACCTTACAAAGCAAGAGTCTAAAAAAGTTTATCACTGCTTTTTATTTAACTCATGAAATTTTCTAAGCCTGGAATTATTTCCACTTTATTAATGATTGTGATGAAGGCAGAAGAAATGTTTTTATCTACCTTGTCTTACTTGCTCACTATAAGGTGCCTTACATTCAGGCTGAAATCAGTGGAGACTTTATTTAAATTTGTGGTCATGAGTAAATAAGTAAATATTATTGATAGAGACAGGAGATAGCCAAGGGTCCCTAGCAAAACTCTGCCTTTAAGCCTAAAACAGCCTGAAGCCTGAAAAACTCAACCGCTGGTCCTAGATGAAGCCTGCCCTTTGCCAGCTGATTGTCTCTGAATAACGCATACTGGGAGGATAGGAGGGAGACTCAGCAAGTTTGTGCCAGTTGCAGGGGCGAGGAGCCTGGCTTCTTCATTTCCTGGATAGTGACCTGGGATTCAATCTGTCAGGTGGGAGAAGCTTTGCTGAGAGTTCCTCTTTCCTTTTTTCTTTTTTTTACCCAATAAACCCTACCCAAGTCACCCTACAATGCATCCATTTGCCTAAATTTTCCTGGTCATGTGACAAGAACCTGTTTTTCTGCACGACATTTTTGGTGCCCAATGTGGGGCCTTAGAAAGGGTGCGTGAAATTGGACCCAAAACCTCCCACACTCATTTTTGAGCCTTTGGTCGTATGGCATTTTTCTTCTTTTTTGGAGGGAGAGTAATGGCATCTATCTTTTCTTTTAAAATATGGGAGGTGGTCAACACCCACCCCAATGGCCACAGGCCTGTGTGCAGGACAGCTGAGAGAGCGGCAACTCCCTGCCCCACTTCCTTCCTGGTGGGGCACATGACTGTGTCTGCTGCACGTGTGTGTGGTGTCCAGCAGCCATGCAGGGCAGCCACTGCCCAGGCCCCAAGGCAGCCTCAGGAGCCCAGGCCCTGTGCTATGGCTGGCTCGACTTTCACTTGGTCTGAGCCAGGGGGAAAGGAATCCATTTGTATAAGAATAAGACCTTCTTCCCCCAGGCATCTTTCCAACCCTGCATTGTAACTTTCTTTTTTTCCTTCTCTCTACCCTGTCAGCAGTTAACTCTTAAGCAAGAGCTTTTTTTTCTTTTTTCCTTTTAGAAGACATTTTACTAGGCCAGGAATGATAAGGATCACTGATTATATTCTCTGTAAAGTTGTAATTAAGAAAAAGGATTTGTGAGGTTGTTCTTCAGCTATAGCCAATCTGGTGTGCTTTGTATGACGTTCTGTATGGTCAGCAGCAAACTGCTGCAGGCCTCTATCTTGTGTTACACCCTTGGGAACATGACCTGTAGTCATGTGGCAATGTTTTATTCTAGCCTGCACCAGTTTACAATGGCACCTGGGTTCAATCCTGTCTTAGAGAATGAATACTTTCGAGGTGATATCTGTGTGACTTGTGCCATTTGCTGATTTTCTTCCCCTCCATGAACAACTTCTAGCTTTTTCTTAAATCTTCCTTTCTCTGGGTTACTTTTAAAGCTTCTAAATTTTGTAAGAACTGCTTACCCCCTTAGAAAATACCTCATACACTTGTAGTTAAATCATAACCTTAATTGAAGCTTGTTGGTTTCACTTGTGAGGTTACTTTTTGCCCAGACCAGCTCAGTCAGGGAGACCCTAACCCAGCAGCACTAGAGGAATTAAAGACACACACACAAAAATACAGGGGTGTGAAGTGGGAAATCAGGGGTCTCATAGCCTTCAGAGCTGAGAGCCCTGAACAGAGATTTACCCACACATTTATTAACAGCAAACCAGTCATTAGCATTGTTTCTATAGATATTAAATTAACTAAAAGTATCCCTTAAGGGAAACGAAGGGATGGGTCGAATTAATTGCAGCAGGAACATGCCCTTAAGACACAGATCGCTAATGCTCTTGTTTGTGGCTTAAGAATGTCTTTAAGTGGTTTTCCACCCTGGGCGGGCCAGGTGTTCCTTGCCCTCATTCCAGTAAACCCACAACCTTCCAGCTTGGGCGTTATGGCCATTATGGACATGTTACACTGCTGCAGAGATTTTATTTATGGCCAGTTTTGGGGCCAGTTTATGGCCAGATTTTGGGGGGCTTGCTCCCAACACTTTTAGTAAGGTTTGAAAGCCAGAAATATTGGCCACTGGGTGTGGCTAAAGTCAGGTAATAGCAAATTTAAAAGAATTTTCTTAAAGAGTGCTCAGCTTAACTAAAAGTGGATATCCAAGTTATAGGTATATTTCAAAGGCCTTTATGTTTTTCTCTTCTGAGATCTTGTTTTCCTGGGAAAGTTTTTTTCTCAGTCAGCTGAATTCTTTTTCTCCATTTTGTCTTGCCCATTCTTAATGCATGCATGAGAGGCCAATAATCAAATTAAGAAATTGGCAAATGAAGTCTTATGACTGCTGTGTTTTCTTCTACCTGTCTGTGTAGTTATATATGTGTTGTGTGTGATGACTATAAAAAAGATCCCTAGGCCGGATGTGGTGACTCACATCTGTAATTCCAGCACTTTGGGAGGCCGAGGCTGGTGGATCACCTGAGGTCAGGAGTTCAAGACCACCCTGGCCAACATGGCAAAACCCTATCTCTACAAAAAATATAAAAATTAGCTGGGCATGGTGGTGAGCACCTGTAATCTCAGCTACTCAGGAGGCTGAGGTAGGCAATTCACTTGAACTCGGGATGCAGAGGTTGCAGTGAGCTCAGGTCATTCCACTGCACTCCAGCCTGGATGACAGAGTGAGACTCTGCCTCAAAAAACAAACAAACAAACGAAAAACTCTAATTAATTGGCCTAAAGAAAAATAACTGCTTGAATCAAATGTTTTTTAAAGAGAAGATAAAAGTTGTGGTACCTTTTAGTTCATGTGACTTTAATCTTTGAGAAATAAAAGCAGCCTTAAAGATTATTAGTAAAATGCAGATGTCATCAAAATGTAAATTTTTGCCTAGGGTTAAATGATTGTTTTGAATTTAGTAAGATAAAGCTGAAGGTCTAAATAAATAATGGAAGGTTTGTAAAAATTAATCTTGCAAAAATTCCATGTGTGAACATGTTAACTAAATTCAAAAGGGTATTACATGGTTTTTCTCTCAACTGAGCATTGAAATAAAAGCACAACAAGGTACTCTTAAGGCACTAATCTTCTCTTTAGCAAAATTCATAAATGGTTATAAAAGGGTTTTGCTTTTTAAAATTTCTGAGTCATCATTTTGGCAAAATAAATAACTTATGGTAATCTGGAATTCTATTTCACAACATCAAGTGTTGCAAACCTCTAACATTTGACAGCCTTCCCAATATCAAACTTAAGTTTCCAAACTATCTTTCCTGATGCCTGGCCTTTGGATGCTACAGAAGTCTCCTAGAGTATCCAAAAGAGAGGTAAACAAGATTATTTGACATGTTAGGATACATGAGATTGCTAAAACGGTGTTCAATCTTCTTTATGTTATATTTTGGTAAATAATACTAATATATGTTCCAAAATTGTATGGAATTTCTAAAATTCTAATGTCTAAAGTATATGCTATTCATCATAATTAAAGTTATTATGTTACGTTATTAAGTTATTGTAAACCACAGAAATAACCAAACATTTTTGCAATTGTATTTTTAACTGTAACTACTCTGGACCTTTTGTTCATCACAGACAATTGTCTTGTTTTGATCTTTTTCAAAATATGGTTTATAATCAGCTACAGTACTCTGACAGGTGCTCTCAAATACAGGTTTCTGATTACTTTGGAGATTGTGACATTGGAATAAAGAAAAATGTACACGACTTATAAAGAGCTTAAATGTTCCCAAATATCAAGCAAAACGTGAGTTAACTAAATGGACTAAACTCAGAAAACTGAAGCCATCTTTTTGACTCTTGCTTAGAATATTGCTGATCCTTGTTTTGTTTTTCAGAGTCAAGGAAACTTATTTTGAATTATTTATGGCCTTTAATAATTTAGTAACATATACTCCCATGAACAAAATTTAGAGCATATTTCTCTCTCTCTCTGCCTGGCTTCCCCAGAATTTGGAAGCTAGCTGTGAGTATTCTTAACTGATGGCAATATAGTTGTTTGTATCAGTGCAATAAGAATCCATTTAGTTTTGCAACAGAATGCAATTAGAGAAGCTGGTTGTTTTACCAAGGTTTTGACTGGAAGGGTACGCTTCCCTTTAAGGAGTCAAACTTGACTTGCAGAGCTGATAAAAGCCCCTTGGGAAAACTGGCCTCATACCCTTGCATACGCAGTCCCTAAACAGGGTTCCTGACCTGTGTAAGCCCCCAGGAGCTTCAAGTTTATCTTGGCACTTTAAGAGAAGAAAATTACCTAACTCACAGATATTTGAGGGTACTTCCTTGTGGAACAGAGTTCCATCAAAGTCAATCCAAAAGACCGAGGTAGAAATTATTATTCTCGCTGTGTTTTATGCAAATAACCAGGCAAAGTATGAGAATAAAGTCTATTTTGCAAACAAGTCAGTCTTATTATCATGTGTTTTTTAACAAAAATGAGGACTGCAGTGAGAGAAATTATGTTTCAAAACTTATCATACATTCATCATTAAATTCTAGACTCATTTGTTTTTTTCAAGTTTTTGCCTAGATTTTAGACTAACCCTGCTTTTTCCTTTGAACCAACCAGCAATCTCCAGCTGCAGCTCAGAAAGAAAAAGAGGGATGGCTGATGTAAAAATATGGATTGATATCCTAATTCTGAGCAATTATTCTGCAAATCCTGCCAGGTTATGGGAATAAATAGGGTGCCCATCACCTGGAGGTTTCCTTTTTGGGAAAGTAAAACCAAGGAAGCTAATCAAAGCCAAGCCCTATACACCCAAATCTTAGCAAGCATAACTATACCCACCAGTTATCTGGGCATGTCACAAGACATCCTTTTCTCTCCCTTGGAGGAGGACTCAATTCCACAGCTTCATCTTAGCATTCGGTTTATGATAAGGAGTCCATGCAACCTGCCCGAGACAAATTTTTTTTCCAAACTCAATTCCAATCTTCAAGTCAAAGCCGTGGGAAAGATAACTAGATCTGAGTGATCCAGAGGCTGATGAAAACTAAAGTTAAAAGGCACAGCACAAACGAGCATGACTGATTCCTGCTGATTAAGCTAAGCTTTCTGTTTCATGGATAAAGATTTCATTAGTGTGCATAGCATAAATGGGGTCTAGAGGAGCGGGGGAGATGGGGTCTGCAGTCTAGGGAAGCAGGGGGTTGTCTACTGACAGCAGGAGAGATAGGGCATACAAGGGTAAGAATGGATACTATCGCTCTCTAGGCTCCCTTTTTAACATGCGTGAAAGCTGCTTTGACACCCATGGGTGGCATCCTATTGTGGTCGCTGGGACTCAGGGATACAAGGATGGAAGAAAAAAAGAGGAACACCTCACTTTCTCTTTTTCACATATCTCAGGTATTCGCTAGGAAGAGAAAGGAACCAGGGATGCCTGCTCCCCATTTTCTAGATGAGTAGCCAATCGTCTTCTGTCTGTATCCCTTTTGGGTCATCCTAAACCCCTGGGACTCCTTTAAAAAAGTGCCTTCCTTTGTTCCTTTTCCTCCTTTGTCCCCTTGTATTAGTTTGTTTTCACACTGCTGATAAAGACATACCCAAGACTGAGCAATTTAAAAAAGAAAGAGATTTAATGGACTCACAGTTCCACGTGTCTGGGGAGGCCTCACAATCATGGCAGAAGGTGAAAGGCACATCTCACATGGCAACAGAAGGAGAAGAGAATTGTGCAGGGAAATGCCCCATTATAAAACCATCAGATCTCATGAGACTTATTCACTATCATGAGAATAATACGGAAAAAACCCGCCCCCACGATTCAATTACCTCCCACTTGGTCCCTCCCACAACATATAGGAATTGTGGGAGTTACAATTCAAGATGAGATTTGGGTGGGGCATAGCCAAACCATATCACCCCTCTTCACTGATAAGTAATTGTGCCTCTGTACTATGAGACACTCCCCTCGGATGCATCCTTCAAACTGGGAAAAGTTAATTTCCCAAACCTTAAACTGGTTGGCTTAGGATTGGGCTTGGGGTGAGGAAACCCAAAAGCCTGGCATGTTGGCAAAAGGGTAAAAGGTTGATTTTGCCAGCCAGGCATTTGGCCTTCCTCTCCCCGTGCAAACGGAAAAAGGCCTTGGGGTTTTTGAGCTGTCCTTACCCTCTCCCCACCCCCGCCCACCCCCCACCACTTTGTTTTGTTTTAATACATTCTTTTCTAATAACCTGG
This sequence comes from Pongo abelii, assembly GCF_028885655.2. Classification (NCBI taxonomy): domain Eukaryota; kingdom Metazoa; phylum Chordata; class Mammalia; order Primates; family Hominidae; genus Pongo; species Pongo abelii. The sequence goes on along the minus strand of NC_071990.2, from coordinate 81,766,879 downwards.
TTTGTCTCTTTTCAGCTTCACGCCATCAAGCTCCAAACGGTCATGCAACCGGAGCCTCAGACGATGGTGGTCCCTTTTCCAGCGAACCCTTAGATAGGCCTCTGAGGTAGATCTGACTGCTGTTTTCCCAAAACAGTGCCCCTTATCAGCAGGAAGCAGTTAAAATCGGTCTTCATCTTTATCCTTACCTTTATTCTAAAGGCAGTTAGATGTACTTCTTCAGAGCAAGGAATGATAGAGACAGGAGACAGCTAAGGGTCCCCAGCAACACTCTGCCTTCAAGCCTAAAACAGACTGAAGGGTGAAAAACCGGACTGCTGGTCATAGATGAAGCCGGCCCTTTCCCCGCTGAAATAATGCCTACCTGTGCACTGAGAGGACCTGGACTTTGTGCCCTTTGCAGTGGGGAGGAGCCTGGCCTCTTCAGTTCCTCAGCGGTGACCTGGGATGCAATCTGTGAAGTGGGAGACCTGCTAGCAGGACTCTCTCTTGCTTTGCTGAGAATTCCTTTTTCCTTTTCTCTTTTTTACCCTATAAACCCTTCCCTAGTCACCCTAACAGTACGTCATGTGCCTAAATTTTCCTGGTCGTGTGATAGGAACCCGGCTTTTTCTGCAAAATTATGAACTAGTACAAATTGAATAACATAGTATTTTATAATATAGTCAATGAAGCATATAAAGTGTTTAAAGTGAACTTTGAGACTATGAAGGTGGAGTGCCTGAAGTCAAGGTTCTAAGGGTTTAGATACTGCTGTTGATGATGCTTGAAACCAAACATTATGCTTGAGCATTTGAGGAAAGAATGGTATTGAAGTTTTGCCATGCAGGATGTATGCAACATCTTTCAAAAAATCTTTGAGCAATCTATAGTCACCTCTCCCACACTCTCTAAAAAATGTCTTCTAAAACTAATCATTCTCTCTAAGGTATTTCAATATACACTGAAACTACCTGTAGCTGCATGAGCCTTTCATTATTAGACACTATTTTAGAATATCCTTCTTTGTCTTTGCCACCTTGAAATTGTGATTCATTGATTATTTCTCAGCACTCTGGAAACTAGATAGAACAAGACAAATTATTCTGTCTCTGTATTTTCAGCCTACCAACTTTCAACCTTCTTCAACATATTTCAAATTTTACTTTTCTGAGTCCCTGGATCATTCTGGGTTACCTACTTAGGAAAAGAGTTTCATGTCAACCTTTGGTTTAAAATATGCTACCCCAAAGGATACACAGGCATGACCTGATCTTACCAGAGTTCAATCATTACTTTGTTCTGGAAAACATTTGGTTATGTGGAACAAATGTTATTACAGTCTGAAAAGTGGTAAGTTCTATATGAGGCATTGAAGGAAGAAAAATAAGAGTTTGTAAATTACAAATTATTTTTAAAAAGCAGAATGATACAAATGATAGGCACAAATAACATGTATTAATCAGAGAGAGCTAGCTTTTGTGTTTGGCCTTGATAAATATTTTAAAATAGAGAAGAGAAAAAATATATTTTAGCTGATGTACTAGCAAATGGAATGGAAATACAATGAAAAGGCCCAACCTATTCTGGGACTGGGGAGTGGTGGTGTTAACTTAGGATGGCTGGTGATATATGGAAGACAATGAGGCTAAAAAGGTAAGTGGAGTCAAAATATGAAGAGCCCAGAGTGCCATAATGAAAAGATTATTGTGTTTAAGCAGTGGGAGGCAGATTTTTTTTTTTTCTAATAGTCTTGAGTTGTGACAGGCTTTCTTCAATTGCTGAATTCATCAGATTTAGTTTCCATCTACATCTATCGTAAGATGCCTGTGTGTATTTGTACTTTTCTCAAACTTTGCTTTTTTTTTTTTTTTTTGAGATGGAGTCTCACTCTGTCGCCCAGGCTGGAGTGCAGTGGCGCTATCTCGGCTCACTGCAACCTCCGAGTGGGAGGCAGATTTTTAAGAAGCATAGTTCTGGTTTTAGCCAGTGCGATACACAATTCCCTGGCATTGAATTTACGTTAACACAACTTATAAGTGAATGGTGTTTTCCAATTCCTTATTTGCATGGTTTCATATAGCACCTAGATCAGGAGAGCAGCACAATCCTGATGGGCTCTATCTTTATAAGGAAGCCGATTGTTACAATCCCGTAGGAACTGTGAGTATCCTAACATTGACATTCTAGCTCTCCTCCTCATATTTGAGCCAGACGTGAATTTGGTAAGCAACTGTTCTAATAATGTACATAATTATTTTATCATATTTCTTCAAAATGGAAAATAAAAACAGCGGGCGCCTGTAGTAGTCCCAGCTACTCGGGAGGCTGAGGCAGGAGAATGACGTGAACCCGGGAGGTGGAGCTTGTAGTGAGCCGAGATCGCGTCACTGCACTCCAGACTGGGCGACAGAGCGAGACTCCGTCTCAAAAAAATAAAAAAATAATACAAATAAAAAATAAAAAACCAGTAGCATTATGTTTCTTTGTAGGTCATATACCAGAAGAACTACTGCTGCACCCGGCAGAAGGAAACAATGACATGGGACTGCAGCCAGCTCCTGCTCCTGACTAAATGTATGGGCATGGGCAAGCTGTTTGATCTCTGTGAACCTCCTAGTCTTCATTTCTAAAATGGGTGGGGATAATGACACCAAACTGATAGGATTACTTTGAGAATTACAAACAATAATATATATTTTCTTAGCTGATAGTGGCATAAGATGAGCATTCAATACACGATAGCTCTTATGATTTATGTATTGCTATTACTAATATTAGTAATATTTTATTTTCTTATAAAAGATTTGTATAGAATAGTGTTAGCTTATAGGGGAAGGTGCAACAGTTGAAATATTACTTTTATTTTAAATAATGTATTCAATCCTCTCAACACATTATTGGAACTGTAGGATATTAACTATCATTTAACCAAGAAGGAAATTTTTGTTAGTCAATGTGTCAATCTTGATTTGGAGTCTTAAGATTCCAAACCATACTGCCTCTTAAGAGAAGCCGCTAACTGCTGAGAATTTACTTCTCTTGGTGACTTGTTTTATTTGAAATAAAACCATCACCATATTTGCGTGCTGCAGACTTACCATAGTATTTTCCTTTAAGGATCCCTTCTCAGTTGATCAGTTACTTAGAGGTCATAGGAATATTACTCACCCCTAGAACAGGAAGCCCATACCTATTAGATGTATTCAACATCTTCACTATTCTTTAGAAAATTCTTAAGGTTCTTTTAATAAAAAAAAATTTGAATGCAAAATTGATGAAAGTGAAATTTGTTTGGTTTTCTAGAGATATGAATTATTTGCCAACTATTAAAGGTCAAAGATGTTTATTTGTTTGTTTTCTATTTCTTCCAAAAATGACAATGTTCTATACAGGAAAAGGAAGAAGAAGGCATATTTAGAAATGTCTCTATATGTTATTGGTTATATATATATCAAGTTGCCTTAGCAATGGATCAGTTAAGTTCTGTTAGAGTCACAAGTTTAAAAAAATGCAATTGTGTTCAATATTAAAATTAATCTTGCATTGATACCAAGCAGGAAATCAAAACTATCTACTAGTAATGATATAGCCTTTTTATTTCATCACTTTTTCAGAGTGCCCTTATGTCTAGTGATTCTAAATATGAGAGATTAAATAAAAATGAGCCATATTCTCTCATTTGGGGATAATGTTCTTGCTATATCTTTAGTCAGTACTTCAAACTTTTACCAAAAATTTGACAAAAGTAAAATATAAGATTTCTCCTTCAATCTTTCCTGCACATACCCGTCAATCTAATCTTCCAGAGACCCCCTCCTTTGTTAAGAGTTGCTTTCCCACTCTATTCAAAAACATTCAGTGACTACATATTTCCCAGGAAATAAACGTCAAATGCCTTAGTCTCACATACAAGGCTTTGACTATCAGCATAAAAACTGCTTTCTATTTTTATTTCCAACTATGAACCAAACCTTTTGGGCACACTGAATGTGGCTTCATTTTCCGAAAGTACTTTTTACTTTCGTATATCTGCTCTTTTGTTTGTGTCATTTCTTCTAGGGGAAATGGAGTCCCTCCTTTTCCTCTTTCAGTTAATATCCTACCTTGACCTTGCTTGGAATGCTACTATGGATCTTGAAGCGTGTGGTGATGTTTGAAAAGTTGGGAAGTACATCGCTTGGAGAAATTCTGAGTTATTAAGTTATTGTATTTCAGACTGGCAACAAAGATGCATTTTCTAGCTTGCCAACAAGATAATTCAGTCTAGGTTCTCTTGTTTTAAAAGCGACGCATTTTCATCTGAAAGAAGAGCTCACTAGAAGTAAAATCTAGTGGAAAAATCATGCCTTATTCTGAACGTGATCTGTCACCATCACATCATCTGTCTCTAATATATTGCCGGATTGATTAACAGATGAAATCTGTCACAAATTTGCTGAAATATTCCACTTTTGCTTTTAAAAAATCCAACACTGAGTAGTTCCAGCAAGAGTTAACAATCCTCATTCAAATCTGGGACAAACTTTCTTTAATCTTGCCACTCAGCATCATTATGTCTGTATTTATTAACAGCATTCTTACCAAGGGAATCATTTCATTTTCATTTTAGTTTAACTCATTAGATCATGCTTCAAAAATAAAAGTCTGTGTTAAGAATGAACCATCTAATAAACAGTGAATAGAAGGCCAGATGCCTGGAGGATCCTTCAGTCACCAGAATGTTAAAGAAGTGTTTCATGGGGAGCATTTTTACAACATGTTACTCTAAATTCCAGCAAGTATTGAAAGCAAAGAATTTTGTGTTTTTACTTAATGCTTTTAAGATACCGATTGATCTAAAAATAAAAGAATAAAGGTGAAAAATTAAATTGTGTCACAAGCCCCCACAGCTCAAAAATTATCACTTGGACTACAATGATGCTTCCTTAATCTTCAACATCTGCAAATATTTATCAATACAATTGGCATATTGCTGTGTCCTACCTAAATGCCACACTAATGCCACATAATTTTATTATGACATATAATATAAAGAAGTCAAATTAGAGAACTTCCATTTATTCTTAATTATCTTGGGATAAGTTTTAGCAATACTAAATTATGATTTTAAATTTTCTTCACCTTATGAATATTCTATAAACCATCTGTTGTGTAGGATAACCAATCAGATACCTAGAGCTACAAAGTTTAAATTTATAAATGATATACAAAGTGAACTAACTTTGTAATAAAAACTATATTCCAGGGACATAAATGTTCTGTTTATGTAATACATTTGCAAGTGTGATTTCTCAGGGTCAAAGTAGTTTATTATGTTTTATAAATCTTCAGAAGCCACTAATATTGTATGTTGATAAGAAAAAGCTTATATATATTCTAGCATTATGAATACTGAAATGATATTAGCATTTATCATTAAAATGATGCAAGCAGCTTGGAAATTCCTTTGCTTAAAACATTTCACATGTGTCAAAGCCTACTTCTTTAAATTTTACTACTACACATTTGTTTCTATAGAGTCTAGCAAATTCTTGTGATTTAACAATAGAACTTCAGTGGTATTAGCCTTTTGTCTTTTTTGTTTTTTTCTTATTTAATGTAATAATTGTCTTCATAGAGCATTTTTTGAAACTGTGGGCTTTTTGATAGTGTTGTTAGCAGGAGTGATATACAAAGTATCTAATAAATGGGTAAGGCATGGGAACAAAGCTATTACCCTGGATTCCTTGACTAGCCTTCAAAATGCCATGGTTAATCAGAACAATTGCTGACACAAAAAAACAATATGTTTAACCAGATGTGTTCTGGTTGCATATAATCCTTGCCCTGAAGTGAATGCTCTCTACTGTGATTTGGGCCCTAGAAGCACAATAACAATAAAATTAGTTCCCTAATATCTCTTAAAGAGTAAAAAGTTTGTATCTTTTGGAATCCAACTATAAAGGGATCATTCGGTAATTTTGTTTTGTTTTTATTTTACTTCTGGTTCTTACTCATTCTGTCTATATTCAGGTGCACTTTTGACTAATTTTCAGGTCTTTTTGCATTATAAGGCTATTATTTATAGTTTAGAAGACAAGATTTTTCATCAGCTAGCACCACATTTATGATCTTCCATTCTCTGGGCTATGAAGGTACTATCACGTAGGATGTCATAAAATCAAGGCCTCTGACCCAGCTTTGCTGCTAGCAAATGTTGTGCTCTCATGCTCTCAGATTAATTTTGGACTTCAGTTTGTTTGCAAAATGTGTAATTTCAAATTACTAATCTGTAAATATTCATGTGACAAAATTCATTGATTGAAAATAGGTTTGAAATAAAGATAGATATTTTTAGATGTTATATCCAGACTTTCAATATGAAAAAAGATATCTATTTTTTGCGCTATTCTAACGTCATTCATATAGGAGAATTTTTAGTCATGGGTTGGAAACTTACGGTGTTAACTAACTTCAGATTTATACACATCAAATTCCACGCTCAGGAGATTAGCAGGCATTACATTTGTCTTACCATTTAGATATTAACTTTTAAATCCCATCAGACAGTAAAAGGTGGTTGAATAGTCAAAGATACAAGCTATGGTTTGTGTCCCCACCTGAATCTCATCTTGAATTGTAATCCCCACGTGTGGAGGGAAGGACCTGATAGGAGGTGATTGGATGACGGGGCGGTTCCCCCATGCTGTTCTCGTGATAGTGAGTTCTCACAAGATCTGATGGTTTATGTAAGGGGCTCTTCCAAGTTCACTCACTCTCACTCGCTCCTGCCACCTTGTGAAGAATGTGCCCGCTTCCCCTTCCTCCATGATTGTAAGTTTCTTGAGACCACCCCAGCCATGCAGAACTGTGAGTCAATTAAACCTCTGTCCTTTATAAATTACCCAGTCTTAGGGTAGTTCTTTACAGCTGTGTGAAAACGGACTAATATAACACAGTAAGCAATTAAAAAGATCAGTCATCTGTCACAATACAATCTTCACTCTATTTTTAAATTGTGATAATTTCTCATATTTATTTGGAATGCATTTTTGTGCTATCAACAGAAGATGTTATATAAGTATTTTAATGATACTAATGTGATTTCAGGAAACAATCCTGAAGAAACAACTGTTTGAAAATAATCTAGTATACTAGTTATATGAAAATAACACTGTAGATTACAAATGAGTTGTCTGGTCATTTAGTTGTATCTTGTTATTCCAGTACGCTTAGAAAGGATTATTGGACAGTTAGCTACCAGTTAAGGCAGTGGTTTTAAACCCAGTTTTGAAAACTTAGACTAACTTGGGAAAGTGAAAAAAATACTGATATTTGGGCTATAAACAACAAAAAACAATTCATTCAGAATTTTTTGAAACAATTTATTCAGAATTTCTTGAAAAATTAAGTTAGAGTACCATGCATAGCTAAAATAAATAAAATGGCATTTATTCAAACTATTGTATGATTACACATATTATGGCAGTGATCACCAAAACTTACTGCACATTTGAATCACCTGGGGAATGTTTAAAAACTGAGAACTGTGTTGCCTCCCACACATTTTGATTTAATTAATGTGAGGCATGAAATGGGTATTGGGCTTTTAAAACTTCCCCAGGTGATACCAATGTCAATCTGGAGTCATTGCATTAAAAAATGCCTCTCTTATATTAATATATATTGCTGTCTTATAATAATTGCATATTTAAAAAGTGAAAGTTTATATAATAGCTATTCAGAGATCATCAAAAAAACAGAAATATAAGATGTTCAGAATGCAGTATTCTGGCTTTATTGAACTCCAATATTGTTCCAGGTATGGTGCATAATAAAGCACTGTCTTTTCAGAAACCGATTTTTTCTGTGTATAAGGCATTATTATTTTAAATAACTTTTTAGTACATTTGTGATATAAATAATGCAGAAATTTTGGAATATTGGGTGTTGTCAATGTTAAAAACAGACATAATGCCTAATTTTTATTGCCAGTTCATCTGGATTATTATTTTCACTGGCTTGATTTGCAATTTCATGAGTAGATTCAGATTTTCTAATGCCAGTGGATGTTCCTTTTCAAAAAAATGTTTTGGCTTTATTTTAACAACTCCAACTCTGTTCAGTAATGGAAAAAACAGTTTTTTGATTGTTTTCTCTGTGGGTGACTTTGATGAGTGGGTAGTACAACGCCTTGCTGTATATTTTTGGGATGTTTTTGGAAGGTTATTCATACATTCAGAGGTTTTGCTTTGATTTGTTTTGTTTCAATCTATATCAAGCATGCGAAAGAATGGAGTGATTCAGGTAACATAACTCTTTTCATAGTGAAAATAGATTTCTATTCTTAACACTAAAGCTAACTTTCCAGCGAGGGAGCATGGTGGATACAATTGAAAAAGCTGCACTCACTAGACAATTATTGTATTATACAGGTGGTATATTGTATTTACTACCTGTGTAATTACATTAGCAAAGGAGGGGCTTTGATGTCATTGGCAATGTGGCTCAGAATACATAGCAATAAGGTGCAGATATGTTGCCAGCATAACAGGTACTTACAAGGACCTGCATCTTTAGTACTATCAATATTTTCAAAATAAGAATTTCTCCTAATATTAGGTAAAACTCTAAATGTTATTCCTAATGTCTTATAATACTTCAATGATTTGCATTTGGTTTAGTTTCTAGATGAGAAAGCAAATTGGGAGTTATAAATTTGTAAGCCCTGAAAAAATAAACAGCCTCAACAACAGCATGATACCCTGTCACTTACTGCTTTCTGCTACTAATCCAATAATGGCTGGTTGTTGGATCCTGATGGAAAGCTTGCATATACTGTAGCTGAGATCTTTAAAATAGAAATGTCTTTGTCCAATGCCTTAGTAGACAGAAGCTAGAAAAAAAAAAAGATATTTGGGAAAAAAGTTTTCTACTTCTAGTGGAACCTGAGGCAAAGCTTGTAGACAAATCCATTATATCAGTGTAACAAGGGGGAATCAGCTGGTCTGTGTAAAACTATTTTTGGAACATAAGTGGGACAATACTCTTGTGACTTTGTGGAGGCCTGCTGTTAGAGTCAAAAGCTCTCAAGGGTAATTATAGCACCTGACTAAAAACAACCTATATGTCTTGCACCTGAGAGTAGAGTCACCTCAACAAGACTTGCTAATCACCCTTGCACCTCTGGGGAAGACGTTCTTGTCCTAATGTCTCCAATTTTTCAGTCCAACTCTCTTGCCAAGAAACACAAACAGACCTGCATATTAAGAGGATCCACACACACTAACATGAGTCAGCAGAAAATCTGTTCAATGAAAGCTCCTTTTAGTTCATTTCCACTGCTATGAAGCGTTCCCTTGAATGACATACAATTGTTATTTACATTTTGTTTATACATTTTGAGCTCACTTACTTTTTTTTTTTGGCTATTACAAACACTATTGCTTAACATCCTCATATAAATTTCCTTGTATTCCTGTTGAAAAGTTTCTTTAAGGTGAATGCCTAGAAATGGAGTGGCTAGAATAGATATTACATGTATTTCCATCTATGCTAGATATTTATAAATTGCATTTTAAAGTAATTGTACTAATTTAAACTTCAACTCTCAGTTAATTTACATTGCTTTATATTCTTTCCAACATTTTATTGCCAGACTTTTTAATGTTTTTCCTCATATTGTTGTGGTTTTAATTTAAATTTTCTTTTTTTTAAGTTCTTTTTTTAAATTATACTTAAAGTTTTAGGATTTATGTACACAACGTGCAGGTTTGTTACATATGTATACATGTGCCATGTTGGTGTGCTGCACCCATTAACTCGTCATTTAACATTAGGTATATTTCCTACTGCTATCCCTCCCCCCTCCCCCCACCCCACAACAGGCCCCGGGTGTGTGATGTTCCCCTTCCTGTGTCCATGCGTTCTCATTGTTCAATTCCCACCTATGAGTTAGAACACGCGGTGTTTGGTTTTTTGTCCTTGTGATAGTTTGCTGAGAATGATGGTTTCCAGCTTCATCCATGTCCCTACAAAGGACATGAACTCATCCTTTTTTATGGCTCATAGTATTCCATGGTGTACGTGTGCCAAATTTTCTTAATTCAGTCTATCATTGTGGGACATTTAGGTTGGTTCCAAGTCTTTGCTATTGTGAATAGTGCTGCAATAAACATATGTGTGCATGTGTCTTTATAGCAGAATGTTTTATAATTCTTTGGGTATATACCCAGTAATGGGGTTGCTGGGTCAAGTGGTATTTCTAGTTCTAGATCCCTGAGGAATCGCCACACCAACTTCCACAATGGTTGAACTAGTTTACAGTCCCACCAACAGTATAAAAGTGTTCCTATTTCTCCACATCCTCTCCAACACCTGTTGTTTCCTGACTTTTTAATGATTGCCATTCTAACTGGTGTGAGACAGTATCTCGTTGTGGTTTTGATTTGCATTTCTCTGATGGCCAGTGATGATGAGCATTTTTTCATGTGTCTTTTGGCTGCATAAATGTCTTCTTTTGAGAAGTGTCTGTTCATATCCTTCACCCACTTTTTGATAGGGTTGTTTTTTTCTTGTAAATTTGTTTGAGTTCATTGTATCTTAACCCTTCATCAAAAAGCTTATCCACCATGATCAAGTGGGCTTCATCCCTGGGATGCAAGGCTGGTTCAACATATGCAAATCAATAAATGTAATCCAGCATATAAACAGAATCAAAGACAAAAACCACATGATTATCTCCATAGATGCAGAAAACGCCTTTGACAAAATTCAACCACACTTCGTGCTAAAAACTCTCAATAAATTAGGTATTGATGCGACATATCTCAAAATAATAAGAGCTATCTATGAAAAACCCACAGCCAATATCATACTGAATGGGCAAAAACTGGAAGCATTCCCTTTGAAAACTGGTACAAGACAGGGATGCCCTCCCTCACCACTCCTATTCAATACAGTGTTGGAAGTTCTGGCCAGGGCAATTAGGCAGGAGAAGGAAATCAAGGGTATTCAATTAGGAAAAGAGGAAGTCACACTGTCCCTGTTTGCAGATGACATGATGGTATATCTAGAAAACCCCATCATCTCAGCCCAAAATCTCCTTAAACTGATAGGCAACTTCAGCAATGTCTCAGGATACAAAATCAATGTGCAAAAATCACAAGCATTCTTATACACCAATAACAGACAAACAGACAGCCAAATCATGAGTGAACTATCATTCACAATTGCTTCAAAGAGAATAAAATACCTAGGAATGCAACTTACAAGGGACGTGAAGGACCTCTTCAAGGAGAACTACAAACCACTGCTCAATGAAATAAAAGAGGATACAAACAAATGGAAGAACATTTCATGCTCATGGGTAGGAAGAATCAATACCGTGAAAATGGCCATACTGCCCGAGGTAATTTATAGATTCAATGCCATCCCCATCAAGCTACCAATGACTTTCTTCACAGAATTGGAAAAAACTACTTTAAAGTTCATATGGAACCAAAAAGAGCCTGCATTGCCAAGTCAATCCCAAGCCAAAAGAACAAAGCTGGAGGCCTCACGCTACCTGACTTCAAACTATACTACAAGGCTACGGTAACCAAAACAGCATGGTACTGGTACCAGAACAGAGATATAGACCAATGGAACAGAACAGAGCCCTCAGAAATAATGCCGCATGTCTACAACTACCTGATCTTTGACAAACCTGAGAAAAACAAGCAGTGGGGAAAGGATTCCCTATTTAATAAATGGTGCTGGGAAAACTGGCTAGCCATATGTAGAAAGCTGAAACTGGATCCCTTCCTTACACCTTATGCAAAAATTAATTCAAGATGGATTAAAGACTTAAATGTTAGACCTAAAACCATAAAAACCCTAGAAGAAAACCTAGGCAATACCATTCAGGACATAGGCATGGGCAAGGACTTCACATCTAAAACACCAAAAGCAATGGCAACAAAAGCCAAAATTGACAAATGGGATCTAATTAAACTAAAGAGCTTCTGCACAGCAAAAGAAACTACCATCAGAGTGAACAGGCAACCTACAGAATGGGAGAAAATTTTTGCAACCTACTCAATTTTAATTGCCAGAACAATTGGGCTTTCTTTTATTTGTGCATCACAATTTTGATTGCCTCTGATGTGGTTTTTGTCTCTCCATTTTCCCAAACGGTTTATCCTTTTTTTCCCTGGAAATATTCTTGTATATTTCATCGAAATCAAAGAGAAAAATCATATAATTTTTATACAACTACTGATTGCCCTCCAATTTCCACTCTTTCTACTTCTTTTATAGTAGAATTCTATTACAGCTGATTACATTATCAAGTACATATGTTACTATACATCCAAGTCTCTTTTGTAAGTAAGTGTAGTCATGAATTTAAGTTCTGACCAATTAGATATAAGCAGACATACTGAGTGGAACTTTTGGAAGGTCTACTTAAATATCAGTGGTCTTTCTCTTTGCTTCTAGTCAATATGGAATAACTCAAAACAGACTGGCTCATCCCATACAAACAACTATAAAACAGTTAAATATGTGCCTCCTTTTGGACATTTTACAAAATAGTTATGACCCCTAAAGAGAGGGAAAGCAAATGAGGCAAACCCCAATAGTGGCCCCAGTTTTCTATCTGAATATTTCTAGATATTGGTGAATATATCTAGATATTGGTGAAAATATTCTAGATATTGGAGAAGATGGGAAAATTTAGAGACCAGCTATGTCACTGAGATGTAGAAATAGAGATTGCTGGACATCTGGAATTTGTCGGGCATAGTTCAGGAGACAAGTGAGATATGTATAAAAAGGACTTTAGAAATCTATACAGGTGATCTCCTTGAATACTTGGTTGAATACTAAACTTCACATGTATAGGGTGGTAAGTCACAAGACCAGGCAAAGAAAAATTACTGGGAATTTTATGTGGTACAACTCATAAATGCTATGCAGCAATAAAAAGGGACACTCTACCAAGACACACAAAATCATTGATAAATCTCAAAAACATTATGTAAGAAAAAAAACAGACACAAAAGATTAGATACTGTGTGATTCCATTTGTGTGAAATTTCAAAAAAGGCAATACTAATCTACACCAATAGAAAACAGATCAGTATTTGTTTAGATCTGAGGGAGTAAAGTGATTGAGACATGAGAAAACTTTTGGGAATGATGGAAATGTTCTAAATCTTGATTTTGGTTTCGTAACACAAATATATACATATGTCAAAATTCACTGACCTAAAAGCAATAGGTGCATTTTATCATGTGAAATTTATACCTTAATAAAATTGTTTTTGAAAGTTTCATTTCCTTCTCCTTTTTCCATTTGTTTCTTGGAATGGAAGTGTGTTAATTGGGACTCAAGCAGACATATCAGACCATGCAGACAAGATCTGTGTCCTAGGAGACATACATAAAGGACCTCCAGTCTCTGACAATTATATGGATTCCCCAAAGTAATACTAAATTCTTCACCTCTGGCCTTTTTTACATGAGAGAAAAATGAACTTCTACCTGGTTTAGGCTACTATTTTTTTATTATTAGTCACCTTGAAGCTGAACCTAATTATAAATAATACATGTCCCTTTTAGGCAGAAAGAATATTTTAATTAAGGTCATTAAGTCAGTGTTTTAATTTATCATCTGCCACACTAATATCAAAAAGAACAAAAGTGATAGACCTTAATGAAGAAAAATAATGCCATCCAAGTATTCTACACTTAGATTAGTCCTATGTAAAGACTAAATATATTTTTTACAGTAGAAGGATTCAGAGTAACCTGTATGAAGAAATGTTTGGGAAACTACTCTATTTAAATTTAAAATAAATCGGAAAAAATTTCCAAGATAAGGGAAAAAGATTATAATAAATAATGGTGAGTAATGTTTTAATAATAGATTAATATGTGAATATAATAATGATGATACAACTAGAAACTGATAAAAATGTATTAAATATTATACACATTCAAACAGGTAAGAGAAGAAATGATAGCTTATAACAAATATTCTAGTTTTTATAATTAAACATAATTGGAAAATTAAAATAATAGTTTTATTTCACTAATGAAGAGATGGAGAAACAGATAAAAAGACTAATATGAAGGAACATTTGTTCTTTAATTTTAATATCACAGTAGGTAAATACAGATTTAATATCCCTTTAAAGATAGACTGACAGTAGTAGACAAACGGGGGTACATGATGAAACTTCCAAATTAGTGGGAATGTGAGTAATAAAAAGAAACTTGATTAACTAAACAAAATGAGAAAAGAGTTAAATAGAAAATAAAGATGTGTAATAGAAAATACTGTTAGATAAAATAATTATAAATATAGATAAATATGAATGAATTCATTTCCCTAACAAAAAAAGAGTTTAAAATAGTCTGTTTGTAAAAGAGTGGTGGCCAAGTTTTAGTCTTTAGAGATGAAATATACAAATCTAAAAAGATTCAGTTGTACACTGATTAGAGAGTTTATAAATTTCTCACTCATATTCATAAATACAAATACTCACACTTTTTATTTTCAATTTTAAAATGGCTAATAGCTTGAATTCCCACTTGCATATCTTCCCCCTTCTCTCTCTCATATTAATGCATTTTATGTCTATTGTAATATTTTTCTGTTGTAGATAAGAGACATTTCCATCTTTAGATTGTGACCTTCTGAGAAAGGCATTACATATTATAATAGTGTAATCAATGTTCTATTATAAAGAAAGCCTGTATATTGTCCTTATTATAAACTCTTGGTGAGATTGCTTTTGTCACATTTCCATCATTCACAGGGCCTAACTAAATGTTTTGCAAAAAAAAGAGTTTGACTTAAGTATTTGTTGAATAAAATTCAATTTTATATATAGACTATTTTCAAGTATAGGAAATACTGTTGGGAAGCATAAATGAGAAACTGTGACATCAGAAGGGTCAAGAAAAACGGCATGTGCATCAAGTTCTAATACCTACTTTGTTTATAGGCAGCTTTTGTTTTTAATCAACATATATTTTTTATTTGACCATTTGTCTAGCAAAACCTTTTCCAGCTTATAGAAAATTAGAAGTACATTAAAAAGATGCTAATGGATGAGAGGATTATAAAAGGAAGTACCAGTTAAACATATAGCAATGAGAAAAGATTGTGAATCATACAAATGCAAAAATATGGGGAATTATTATACGAACAGATTTAAAAATTATAGTGGCAAAATGTTCTGAAAGCTTAACCACTCCTTTGGACATCTCTTTATTGCAGCACAAGCAATAAAAACATGTTTATAATGACATCACTGATACTTAAAAATGTACAGAGTGTTCCATAATCAATTTATTGCAGAGATAAAGCATTGCAGTTTTAAAATGTTTATCAAAATAGAAAATAAAATTTATTTATTATAACATTCACTTATAAAAACACTTCATTTCATGGCAATATCCAAATTATACTTCATTTTGATTATCTTATGTTCTTTTAAATATGGTATGATCCATGTATATTTCCTCTAGTTCCTTGAACATCACTGAAAAATAGCTGAAGTGCAGGAATAATTTCTATTGCATAATTGAAGATATTATAAGTTTGAAAAAAACATAAATTCCTCCTACACAACAGCCAATTTGGATAAAAAGTTTGAAGAAATAAAAATTCTAAGTGTTTTGTCCTCATCCATTCAAAATGTTTGATCTGTTTTTCATGTACTTCACAGTTTGAAATATTTCCTCAAAGGTAGACTTGCATGTTTGCTTTTATCCTTTTAATAATTTTTCATTTAATTTACTCTTTGATTAGAGATGCTGAATTACGTTACTTCACTGACTTTTACAAGTCCATTGAGTGCAGCAATTCTTTCAGAGAATGTGCTGTTTGAGATTTGATACTTGTTAGGATTTCTTTAAATCTCCTTTCAGGACATGAGGAAAAGAATGGAGTGGTGAATGGGAATAAAGAATATACCCAGGTGGATAGATTTAGGCTATGTTTTGCAATGGATGAATGTTCTGAACTTTGTTCAATACTTTCTAAAGTATTATTTCTCCCATGAAATGACATTCTCAAAACAGATTCTTCAATTGTCAAAAAGGGAGAGGGTTCTGGTAGCCTAAAGTTTGCAAAAACAAATGAAACATTTTAAAATGTAAACCTGCTTGAAATGTGTTTTGATTGCATGTACTGATATCTTTATAAAACATAATGGTGGAGTTTTTTTGCCCCCATGTGAAACTTTGTTTTGGTGAACTTGTATGCAAAAACAAAACCTTTATCACCGCTCTTCTCCATAATAAATGGGACAAAATTAAACTTCAAATGATGGCTTTATAAGTACTGTTAACAGCAGAGTTGGTTTAAATAATTTTCATTTTAGTTGACTGTTGCCAAAAGGTGAAAGCCCACACTAAAACTGGTCTCATCAGATTGAAAGTTATCAAATATCGAGATGTATTAAAGAATTCTTTCTTTTAAAATGTGTTTATTCCTTTCTCCTCCTGCTCAATGCCTTCTGGAATGATATAAAATACAAACTAGAACACAGAAAGTTGTTTATGTAGATGGATTAATTTTATTACAGCATAATTTCCTGATGTGATGGCTTAACTCTTGTGGATATTACATATATATAAATACTACTTGAGAGTTATGAATGAGGATTTAATGAAATCACTTTCTAATTTTTTTATAATTGACACAAAAATTATACATATTTATGGAGTACAGTGTGGTGTTTCAATGCATGTATATAGAGTATAATGATCAAATTAGGTTAATTACTATATTCATCATTTTAAACTTGCCATTTCTTTGTGGTGACAACATTCAAAATTTGTTCTTCTAGCTATCTTGAAATATACACTACATTGGTATTTGCTATTGTCACCTTACTATATGATAGAAGAACAAAATTTATTCTTCCTGTCTAACTGTAACTCTGTACCCATTGACCAGCCTCTCTGAGTATGCCATCCTCCCTGCCCTCCCTATCCTCAAGTAATCAGTTTCTACTATCAAATTCTCTGAAATCAACATTTTTAGATTCCATATATGAGTGAGATAAAGTGTATTTATTTTTTTGTGCCTGGCTTATTTCACTTGGCATTATGTCCTCCAGATTCACCTATGTTGTCACAAATGACAAGGTTTCATTCTATTTTATGATTGAAAGTATTCATTGTATGCATATACATTTCTTTATCCATTTATTTGTAGTTGTACATGTATGTTGATTTCATAGCTTAGCTACTGTGAATATCACTGCAATAAATATGGGAGTGCAGATATCTCTTCAACATACTAAATTCATTGCCTCTTGTTATATACCAGTGATGGAATTGCTGAGTCATAAGGAAGTCTTAAATTTAAATTTTTAATTTGATGTAATCCTACTTGTTTATTTTTGCTTCTGTTGCCTGTGCTTTCAAGGTCTTACTCAAAAAAATTTTTGCCTAGTCCAATTTCATAATGCATTTCCTCTATGTTTTTATAATAGTTTCATAGTTTCACATATTACATGTAAGTCTTTAATCCATTTGGATTTGTTATTTTTATACGGTGAGAGATAAAAGTCTAGTTTCATTCTTGTGCCTATGGATATCCATGTTTTCCCAGAACCATTTATGGAAAAGACTGCCTTTTCCCCCAATGTGTCTACATGATACCTTTGTCAAAAATCAGTAAGCTGTAAATGCATAGGTTTATTTCTGTGTTCTCTGTTCTGTTTCATTGATCTATGTATCTATTTTTATTCTAGTACCATGCCGTTTTTGTTACTGTAGCTTTGTAGTGTATTTTGAAGTCAGGTAGTGTGATACCTCCAGTTTGTCCTTCGTATTCAAGATTGCTTTGGCTATCTGGGGTCTTTTCTATTTCCATATGAATTTTAAGACTTTTAAAAAACTGAAGAATGTCATTGGCATTTTAATACAGATTGTATAAAATCCACAGATTGCTTTGGGTAACATAGACATTTTAACAATTTTTCCAGTGCACTAACATATGATATCTTTCCACTTATTTGTGTTCTCTTTAATTTCGTTCATCAATGTTTTATGCTTTTTATTGTAGAGATCTTTCACCTCCTTTCTTAAGTTTATTCTTAAGTATCTCTTTGTAGTTATAGTAAATGGACACATTCTTGATTTCTTTGTCGTATAGTTCACTATTGGCGTATAGAAACACTATTGATTTTTATAAATTGAGTTTGTATACAACGTTACCAATTATTAGTTCTAACAGTTTTTTGTGAAGTCTTTAGGATTTTATATCATATATAAATTATGTATATATACCAAATATAACCCTAAATATACACATGTATGTATTTAAGGTTATATTTATATATATAACTTTAAATATATAAATATAACCTTAAATACATATGTGTGTATATATACTTAAATGTTATATATACATATATATATTTTTAGGGTTAATCTATAAATATAACCTTAAATATGTATGTGCATATAACCCTAAAGACTCCAGATATAACCATATAACCTTAAATACATATATAAAACCCTCAAGACTCCACAAAAACTTATATATATATGATTATATATATTTATAATATATATTAGTATAATGATCATTAGTGTAATGACCATAAAATATATATATTTCTGGTCTACTGCATTCATAATGTAAATAGAGTATCCCAAAGCATGCAACCTTGGATGACAGTGTATTTGGAAAACATTTTAATATATTTTGTTCAGAAGAATTATTATTTTTATTAGACTAGGATATAAAAAACTTTTTATTGTTTTTATTAGACTAACCATATGTATTATGGTCATTACATTAATGGTCATTATACTAATATATATTATAAATATACATATATGATATATGTATATTTTTTTTTTATCATTTCAATTGCAAACAGGGACAACTTTTCTATTTAGGTGCCCTTTCTTTCTTTTGCCTAATTGCCATGGCTAGAATTTTCAGTACTATGTTGCATAGAGGTGTTGAAAGTGGGCATCCTTGTCTTGTTTCAGACCTTGGAGGAAAAGCTTTTAACTTTTCCTCATTCCCTATGATGTTAGCTGTTATATGTTAGTCATATATGTCATTTACTACATTGAGGTACGTTTCTTCTATACCCAGTTTGTTGAGGGTTTTTATCATACAAAATGTCGAATTTTATTGAATGCTTTTTCAACATCTATTTTAATGATCATATGAATTTTGTCTTTGATTATGTTAATGTGATATGTTTATTGATTTGCAGATGTTGAACTATCCTTGCGTTCTCAGGATGAATCCCACTTGATTATGGTGAACAATTGTTTTAATGTTGTTGAATTTAGCATACTAATATTTTGTTGAGGATTTTTGCATCTATGTGCATTAGGGATATTGGCCAGTAATTTTATGTGTGTGTGTCCTTGTCTGGTTTTATTACCCTGTTCTGGCCACATAGAATGAGCTTGGGAGTCCCACCTCTTCATTTATTTTTGAAATAATTTGACTTGAGTTGGTATTAATTCTTTTCAAATGTTTGGTAGAATTTAGCAGTGAAACCATTAGGATGTTCTTTTATGAGGGACATTGTATTAATTGTATTACTGCCTGATTCTGTTACCTGTTACTGGTCTGTTCAGGATTCCTATTGCTTCATGATTATTGTTGGTAAGTTGTATGTGTCCAGGACTTTATCTATTCCTTCTAAGTTTTCCAACTTATTAGCATTTAATTGTTCATTCTGGTATTTTATGATTCTTTGTATTTCTGTGGTATCAGTTATAATGTCTTCATCTCTCTCAGATTTTGAGTTTTCTTTTTTTCTTAGTCTAGCTAAAGTTTTGTTGATTTTGTTTCTTTTTTAAAAAACAGCTCTCTGTCTTATTGATATGTCATAGTCTCTATACTGTTTCTTTCTGCTCTGATATTTATTATTTCTTTCCTTCTCCTTATTTTGGGTTTGGATTGCTCTTGTTTCTAGTTTCTTGAGGTATAATGTTTGGTTGTTTATTTGATATCTTTCTACTTTTGGATGTTGGCGCTTATTGCTAAAACTTCCTTGTTGGGACTTATTTTTTAACACATCAGATGAGGGGTACATATGTGTTTCATTCATTCATGTTTGTTCTACAGTGTTTCTGAAGTATGTACTACTAAAGGAGATAAAATTTCACTAATGTAAGGTAGAGCAACCATATTCTTCCAGAAATGCATTGAGTTTGATTCTCTTTCAATATCTTTTCTTTTCATATTTTTGTCTAGCTGTAAGCATTTAGTTCTAAATATTAATCATCATTGGCTAGTCTAATAAAAAGATAAGAATTCTTCTGAACAAAATATATTAAAATCATTTTCAATAAACTGCCATCCAATATCGCACGCTTTGGGATATTCTATGTATGTTATGAATGCAGTAGACAAGAAAACAGAAAAAACAATGACAAAAATGCAGTTTGGATTTAATAAAGCTTTATTATAGTACATATAGGTTTACTGTATAAAGTTAACTTTCCACTTTGTTTTAGTGAGATCGCAAGTGTTAAGAGCCAGTATTGCTGGTTATCTGTAGCACACATTGCCAGGGTTCATGAGGTACTTATATGTTAATTATGTTTGTGCTTATAATAATGCTTGGCATGGAATTAGACAAAAAATATCACACAGAAAAGCAATCTTCAGCATTTTGTAAAGTGTGCAGCTTAACAATTATTTACCAGCAATACTTCTAATCATGTTGACGTCATCATATTAGTAGACCACATTTGAGTATAGAAAGAAAGCTAAAAATCTGTGTCCACACATTTTCTAATATTCCAAATATTCTCCAAGATATATTTCTTATACCTTTTGATTAAGTTTTCGGATAAATAAATATGCTTAATTTACATGCATCCTTAAAAACAAGACAGTTGAAAAACCTATTCCCCCCTAATCTCATAGATCTTCACAGCTCATAATATGCAGGTCTTGGTTGTATAGATTACAGTCAGATTTTTTTCAAGGCAGGGCTCCATAAAGGTTCACTTTTGCTCTGAATAAGGCTAATTATTTCTGCATTTTGGTTAATTGAATTATGGTACAGGCAGCTGTTCCTAGCTTGTTTTTGAGAAATAAGAAGGCAAGTAAACACTTTATGTAAGACAAGATTACTGCTTAGAATCATAAGATGTATGTTACTCAAGTGTTTAGACAGGGAAAATCACAAATTGTGTGTAGTAACATTTATGAAGTTACTGGACTTGTAGTAACAAAGATTGATGTGAACATTCAAAACCAAATAAAGCTGTGTAATTAAGAACACAATCCGTAACCATTTGTATCACTTAAAATAGGAGATGCAATCACTGATGGACATAAATGTAAAAATCCTCAACAAAATACTGTCAAACTAAATTCAACTCCACATGAAAAATATTATCAATTCAAGTCTGTCTTTTCTGTCCTCTTCAGTGCTTCTTTCCTTGATATAATATTAAAACCAGGTACTGTGATTTCTCACCTGGTTTTTGGAACTTATAAAGGTGCTTTTTTGAATAGACAATTGCTCAATGTGGTGTTCCTTAAGTGTGGGGAAGGATCACTAGAAGCTTCTCTCTGAATATTTTGCTCAGACTTCTTCCCCACAGAATAGTTCTTATTCTTGGAGTTGTCAGCACCTTAATTTTTTACCATCTTAATTGCATAAAAATAATCCTTCCTGCACATATCTTTTAAGAAACAGTATGTAATGTTGCAAAGCCATTAAATGGAAAGAATTCTCATCTCTGCATCTGTAAATGAGATCTGTCAAGATTATTAGCAGTCAAATTTCTATGGACCATGTACTTTCACCTTAGTTTATCTGTTTTTCTTCCTCTTTTTAAAATTCTTTTTTCTTTAAAAGAATTTAAATTATAGAAATTGATATATAAATATATATATATATACACACACACATAGGGATATATACACACATATACATTTAGATACAATATAAACATATTTTCATCACCTAGAATATCTACTGCTAATACTTTGTCTTATTTGCTTCTCATTTTCTTTCAAAAATAAAATAAAACTTTAGAGATTTAGCTAAGTCTCCTTTGATGAATACCCTCAGTAATATTCCTATTCAAACTCTCCAGGGGCAACAACTATCTGACTTTTATGAGAATCCTTCCATCCTATTTACTATAAGATTATCTTACATGTGTTCTTAAGCAGTGCACAGCAATGTGTTCTATGTATTATCTTCTCTTTCTATTTTTATATAACATTATTTTCAATATCTCCTATGTGGATCTGGAACCAGTACCAACATTTTGAGCATTCTATTAACATATTTAGGTTATTTCAAATTGTCCATGATTACAATAATTTCTCCCTTGTAAATCCTTATGTAGGTATCCTTTTTCCTCTGAAGTGTATTTTCAAAAATGAAATTGTTGGATTTCTAGGAATGTACACTTGTAATTCTGCTAGAGATTGCCACATTGTTTTTCAAGGCAGATGTGCCATCTACAATGCCACAAATGTCATACTTTTATCTTTATTTTGCATTTTAATTATATGCAATAATTCTATTTAATTATAGAATTATCTGACTCATATTTTATATAGTTATATAATTATGTGCACTTATAACTGAAAATGTATGCATGACAGTTATCAAGGCTTACAGAAAGTATGATTGAGAAATAGATTATATGATAATCCATTACTCTGAGATAGCTACTTTTCAAAGTTTAGTCAAATGATTTTCTAGGTATTTTTCTAAGTATATGTGAATTATATATATTACTACAAAATTATTCATAGATTACATAAAAACGAGATCGTAGCTGGAGGTGTAAGTAAAGTCCAGAGAAGTTTTTTGAGAAGGAGGTAATAACAGCATAGGTGTGTGCTGAGGGGAGTAGCACAGGATAGAGTGGATAATGTTGAAAATAGGAGAGTTGTTAAAGAGGTGTCCTGAGTGTGTGAGAGAAGATGCAATTAAGCATCCTAGTGAACTACATGAACAGTTTATAGTTTCAAGAGGAAGGCAGCATTTGTTGGTACAGAACAGAATATGTTAAATGAGTGCAAGTAATGATGGAAGTTTATGAAGATCCTATTTTTCTTTTTTTCTTTTTTTTTGAGACAGAGTTTGCTCTGTTGCCCAGGCTGGAGTGCAGTGGGGCGATCTCAGCTCACTGCAAGCTCCCTCCACCTCCCAGATTCATGCCATTCTCCTGCCTCAGCCTCCTGAGTAGCTGGGACTACAGGCACCCACCACCACACCTGGCTAATTTTTTGTATTTTTAGTAGATACAGGGTTTCAACCTGTTAGCCAGAATGCTCTCGATCCCTTGACCTCATGCTCTGCCCACCTCAGCCTTCCAAAGTACTGGCATTACAGGCGTGAGCCACCGCGCCGGGCCTATGAAGACCGTTTTCTATTTGATTCTGATCACTTAGTAGTTTAGAAAGCAAAAGCATCAGCAGATATGGAAAGTGAAGGGGAGATGCTTGAGTTTTAATCAGAAAGATATATAATATTAAAAGGAGTAGAAGAATGAATGATTGAGGGAAACTCAAATTTTGGGTGACTCCATGAGCTCACTTGATATTTATGTTCATGAATTGAAAGTCAGCATGGTTTGTGACTTCTACTCTAGCCATGCTCATTTTGTAGGTAAGCAACAGGTGGAAAGATAGATTAAGTGGGTCATGTGGAAAGATAAAGTTGACCCATCAAGTAAAATGAAGCATGCAAGGGGCAAGGAAGTTGAAGAGTTACCATTAAATGATTATTATGACTCACTATGGATGCTAAGTGGAATAAGGAGGAGAGAGAGGGTATGACTGCTCAGGTTGCTATAACAGAGTAAATGGAATAGAATGTTGGCTTAAACAACATAAATTTATTTTCTGACAACTTAGGAGAGTGGAAGTCCAAGATAAAAGTCCTGGCAGGGTTGACATCTGATGAGACCTGTCTGCTTGGCTCTCAGATGGCTGCCTTCTAGCTGTGTCCTCAGATGGCCTGTTCTCTGTGTGCACCTAAAGAGAGGGAGAGATCTGTGGCATCCCTTCCTCTTTTTATAAGCATGTTAGTGCTATTAGATTGGGGCCCCACTTTTGTGGTCTCATTTAACCTTAATTCCCTCCTTAAAGTCCCTATCTCCAAATACGGTAACATTGAGGGTTAAGGGCTTCAACCCATGAATTTCATGGGGAGGGCATAATTCAGTTCATGAAACAAGGAATTAATCAAGGCATGATGGAGAGTGATAAGGTGATGGAATTAATGGATTATAAATTTAGGTACAATCGAAGAAAAAATGAAACAATAAGGTTTTAAAATGAATTGTTCATATGAAGTGCCTGGCATATATTCAGTAAATATCAGCTATTACTCCCAGCTATTATTACCATACAATGATGAGTATGGTAACCTGCTATAATACTGACTACAATGCAATATATTTTATAGAAGTATAGATTGTGCATTTTAAAGGGAAATGGGAAATGCATGGATTTTTTCCAAACTAAGCAGGAAAGCAAAATAATTTAAAACTTGCACACTCTTCAGTGTCTTGCATGACTGGCCCAGGGTAAGCACACAATAACTGTCAGCTCTTACTGTCAAGGTTATTATTGTGTTGTTGTTGTTAGCAACATTTGCCACGTATCAGGTACTTTGGCTTAACATATTAATTCAGACAACAAATATGATCAATGTAATTATCCCAATTCTGCCAATAAGGAAGAGAAAGGTTTACTTACCCAAAATGGCATTAAAGAGAGCAGCTGGAATTTTACCTGTCCTTTCAGACTCCAAAGACCATACTATAAAATGGGAGAGATTAATAACATTTAAAAGAAAAGTAAGTGAATTATACATTTTACTTTCATAGTTATTTGATGATACTTACTGTTTTTCAGATGGAACTAAGCAATGCCTTGAAACATGAATTTCTGTGGGTTGCTCTGCTGACATTCCTAACTCAGTTGATGCATTACACCTGTTTTGAGGCCATATTTTATTTTACCAAGCTTCTTTTCACCTCTAGATAAGAAAATATATATTTCTTTTACTTCAGAAAAATTAATGCAGCTTAAATTCTTACTTGACTCTTAAATTCTTACTTGAAATTATACTTGAATAGCTTATTTTGTCCACAGAGACCTAACATCAAAGTAAATGTATGTTATTAAATTATGGGCAGCATATGCAATGTGGCAGTTTTCAAAAGTTTGATGGAAAAAAAAGATCTATTCATACCAAATTTCCTTTACATAAGTAGTTTCAAAAATCACTACAGAAGGACAGGATAAATATATATATATACATATGTATATGTGTGTATATAATTAATCAATGTTACATTAAAATTAATATTTGCCTCTTATATTAGTCATTTAAAATAAAACAATAAGATCATAAAATAGCTTTAAATATTAGTAAAAACTAAAGAAGTATGAATAAAGTATAGACTAGCTAATAATAATAATAATATATCTATTATGGTTTATTAGTTCTGACAAATATACTAATAGAGATGTTGACAATAGGAGAATTGGGTGTGAACTAAATGGGAACTCTGTGCTATCTTCATGACTTTACTATAAATCTGAAACTATTATAAAATAATTTTTCAAATATTAGTATTCATTGCCCCATATCTTAAGATTATTCCGATCTCCTCTAAAATAAAACGTTTAATGCCCAATTTATTGGACTATGTTTTTTCTAAAAGTGTCATTGTCCTATCCCTCACTGAAATATAGATATTATTATTCATGTGTTCTACTTGGATTCAGTCTCAACCTCTCCACTTATTTATTACATGACTTTGGAAAATTTTCATCTGATATTTTCATCATCTATGTAATGGATATAACGACAATCTTATCTCACAGGGTTATTGTGAGGATCAAGCATACAAAATTAGTTAGAACATGTGTTAGCAAATAGTAAATTTTTCATAAATTTATTTTTATAATTTTCCCTTTTATTTTCTCTTTGGTATAGTGATATTTTATTTTCTCCTACCATTGTTGATTTATTATTCATAAACATTTTTGAATGAATTTATGTGTTATCTTGTCTAGAACTAAGAGATATCTGAGTTCTCAGTAAAATGTCTTACTCCACACCATTAAAAATACATACAACTCCATAGATCAAGCAGTGATGCTTTCAAGGTAGTGGATGTTAAGTGTTCTCACCACAGAAATGATAACTATGTGATATAATGCATTTGTTGATTAGCTAGATTTAACCATTCCACAATGTATATATACTTAAAAACATCATGTTGTACATAATACAGTTTTATATGTCATTAAAAAATAAATTTAAAAGAAAAAGTAGAAGATCTGAACATATCCCAGCACATATAGGTTTCTCTTATGTAGGTGCTGTTTTCCTTCCCTCACAGGCTCAGAATTACCCTGTTCAAGCCACACAGAAAATGGCTTAATTAACCTCTGGATGTGAAATGTCTGTTTCACTCTATCATATATCAGTTCAATGACAAACATGATTGAGACTCAAGTGTATAGCCAAGAGGAAGAAACTCTGTCTGTGCCCAGCAAAGTCAGAGGTGTGTCGGGATACATACATAGACTTATGAACCAAACAATGGAGGATTTTATCTTTTGCATGTACCAGTACTTTATCTCTCACATCTAGAGAAACCCATGTCCTAGCTGGCAAGATAGGCAGATGACACCTATCTTGTCATGCTCAGATTAGTATCACTTTTACTCTAAAAATTTTCCCATTTGAATAATAAATTACAATTAACAAGTCACTATGATCTAGCAATACTTATTTCAAACTAATATTTCCTTCAACGTTTATCATTTGAAGCTAGTTTTAAAAAGAGTATTGTTTTCATGTATGTGTACACAGAAGCTAAATAAAATTAGCACAGGAATCATAATTCTGTGACATTTATGTTCTTCCCATAACTACAGTTATTAGCTATTCATTTCACTTAAATAAAAAAACAGCAGAAAGAAAATGAACATGTTTAGGGTATTAAATGTAACAAACATATTGCCTTTATAACAAAGAGTTTCTATGGCTATGTGTTTGGTATTTCTGGTGCTGTGAAAAACATCCATTTAAATGAGAAAAAAAAGTCTTGACTGTTCAAAACTTTTACATCGAAAGATCAGAAGTCTTACATAAGATATAAATAATTCCCAGAAAAAGTGCTTTGTTTTGTTTAGTCTTAATGTAAAGGCCAGTAAGCTCCCTTAAAACAAAACAAAACAAAAACAAAACTGAGTTATGGTTAATTTTAGATGTCACTTTGACTGATTTACTGGATACCTAGAGTACTGGTAAAGCTTTACTTCTGGCTATGTCTGTGACGGTGTTTCCAGAAGAGATTGGCATGTGAATCGGTGGAGTGAGTGGGGAACATCCTCCCTCAGTGTGCGCAGGCACCATCCAATTGGCTGGAGACCCGGATTAAACAAAAAAAAAAAAAAAAAAAGAGAAAGGAACCTTTTTGCTATCTTTCCTGGAGCTGAAACATTCTCCTTCCTCTGTCCTTCGACGTGGGAACTCCAGGCTCTCTGCCTTGAAAGTCCACGACTTAGATTAGCAGGCCCACCCCTTTAATTCTGCCACTCCCTTCTCAAGCCTTTGGCTTCAGAATGAAAACTGTACCATTGACTTTCCTGGTATCTGAGGCTTTCAGACTGGAGTTGAGCCAAGCTATTGTCTTCCCAGGGTCTCCAGCTTGCAGATGGCCTTTCTTGGGACTTCTTGGCCTTCCTGACAGTGTGAATCAATTTTCCTAATAATTTCCTCTCAGATTTTATATCATCTACATCTATATCCTATTGATTCTTTCTAAATAACTTTAATATATCAGGAAACATAATAGTACCTAGGGATCTCTAGTCTTAATATGACAGATAAATATGATTCTCTTTGCTTGACTCAATTTTACCCCAAATCCATTCAAATATATGAATCACAGATGTTCCCATGGCAAGTCCTTAGAGATGTGAATGCAGTGTAAAAAAAAAAAAATTAAAAATAACTTGAGTAACAGACGGAAAAAAAGAAACATGAGAAGTGTTTACAGTTTTAAGATTAGCAACAACCCTTGGGGGAAGTAGAGCGCACATCTCCTTGAAATTGCTCACCCAAGAGTGTAGGAGTAGGCAAGGTCACAAATATGTCACTTATAGAATGCAGGAGAAGAGAAGCTGTGAGGACCTCACTTGGCAGATGACAAATGTCCTCCAGTCTTTTTTAGATTAAAGCCTGACAAACATGAAATTTCTACAGAAAGCTGTCAACTGAGCTGTGGCACTATTGTACCACTACAGATTTCAGGAGAGACAGCAAAAAGAATGAAGCTAAAACACATGCACAAAGATTAAAACCAGTTTTGAATATTTGGGAGCAAGGGAGGATAGGAATCTACAAATAGAACTTAAAATATGTTGAGGAAGAGAACGAGAAACTTATATTGGATACAATAATTACTTGACTCCAAGTGACATAACAAAGTTAAGCTCTGCTTCCCATCCCTTTTTAATGTAAATTTTAAAGGTGTTGTAACTGAAAGGGATTGTGGGTAAGTCAGTGAAAAGGTAGAGTAGCGTTGGGAGCTTGCACTCTGAGTTAGACACTCCTCAGCTCGAATCCTAGCTTTGCCATATATCTTGGTAAATTTACTCCTTATTGTTTCTGATACTAATATCTTCATCTGTAAAATGGGGGTGATACCATTCGTATAATCATGTGATAAGTTTTAATTATGTACTGTAGTTAAAGAACTTGGTACACTGCCTGGTACATAGTAAGTTTCAAATAAAATTGTTATTACTTAATTGCACTCTTGCTTGATTTAAAGATGTAGAAATTAGGCACTATAAATATAAATGACTTTTTCAAGGTCACTTACAAAAAAAAATGCCTGCTGATTTCAAGCACCCCATTACTTGCAGTATCCTCACCTTCTCATTCTGATGTAATGGAAGGAAAGTAGAATGTAAGTCTGTTCATTTTCATTATTTATAAATTTATTAATTTTAGTTGATAAGCTTAAAGGCTTGTACATGGTTATAATGAAATTAATAATATATATACTAGCAAAATTATTAATCTGAAATCACATCCTATTAATGTAGAGTGATAATTGGCCAATTGGTGGTGGTTTTACCATCATCAATATGCCTTCCCCTTCTTTTTTGCCCATTCCCCTTTCCTCCTTTACAAAATGTGAGGAGCTGAGACCAGGAAGAGGAAACTTGACTTCATACCTATTAGGAATGTAATGAAAGAGTTGAATTGGATTACATTTAAACATAGATGAAATTTATTTTAAGTATGTCCACGTTAATGTTTGTGGTTCAATTAAAACTTTCTCACTAGTGTCAGCAATATTTTCCCTCCCTCCCTCCCTTCCTTCCTTCCTTCCTTCCTTCCTTCCTTCCTTCCCTCCCTCCTTCCTTCCTTCCTTCCTCTTCCTCTTTCTTTCTTTTTTCTCTTTCTTTTCCTTTCTTTCTTTTCTTTTTTTCCTTTCTTTCTTTTCTTTCTTTCTTTTTTTGATGGAGTCTCACTCTGTCACCCAGGCTGGAGTGTGGAGTGCAGTGGCGTGATCTCGGCTCACCGCAACCTGCACCTACCAGGCTCAAGCTATTCTCCTGCCTTAGCCCCCTGAGTGGCTGGAACTACAGGCATGCATTACCATTCCCAGGTAATTTTTGTATTTTTACTAGAGATGAGGCTTCACTATGTTGGCCAGGCTAGTCTCAAACTCCTGACCTCAGGTGTTCCACCTGCCTCCACCTCTCAAAGTGCTGGGATTACAGGAGTGAGCCGACACCCTTGGCCCCCATTTTATGGCTTCTATCATAAATGTAGAATAGATTAATCTAAATTATTGATAATGTACCCAACATCTTGACAGAGAAATTTATACGATTTGGCAATTGATTTTGAAGATAGTGGTGACTGATTTTGATGATGATTGTCATGAAACCAGTAATCTGACTGCAGACTAACAGATTGAAATTGGCTGAATAGGCAATGAGTGTTTATTCTCTACCCTTACCTGTTGCTTTCCTCATTTCT
Source organism: Pongo abelii (assembly GCF_028885655.2). Taxonomy (NCBI): domain Eukaryota; kingdom Metazoa; phylum Chordata; class Mammalia; order Primates; family Hominidae; genus Pongo; species Pongo abelii. The sequence goes on along the minus strand of NC_071990.2, from coordinate 81,736,865 downwards.
ACAGACTACTAACTTGCAATTGGGTAAAGCCTGTCTTAATATTAATTTATGGATAACTATTTCTCTCACCAAATGAGAGATATGGCAATGGATAATTTTCCTTCCACAGATAGAGAAATCAAAACTAAACCCTACTTGTGAAGTTTCTATTTCAACAAAAATTTAAAATTCAATTAACTGCAAAGAAATCCAGTAATGTGTAGTTTTACCGTTTTTAAATGGCAAACAATCTTTAGTTGGAAATATTTTTTAGTTTACAAATGGTTGGAAAAATACAAAAACTATTTTTTCCTGAAACACAAGTTGGAAAGATGATGTCTTAGTATTCTCCAGATACATTACTATGTAGTTCTTTCAACAAGGATATGCTCCTACAAGACCACACAAAACACTACAATGAAAATTGGGAACTCAACACTGAAACATTACTACTATCTAATCATGTACCTCCAATTTTACCAATGCCCTTTATAATAACAGGATCTTCTCCCCCAAGATCACACTTCACATTTAATTATCATGTCCCTTTGAGTTCCTTCAGTCTAGAACAATTTCTGTCTTTTTGTGACTTTCATGATATTGGCATCTTCTAGAATGTCCTCTAAGTAGTGTTGGTCAGAAGTTTCCTCATGAGTATTTTTCTGTTAAGCACTTTTGACAAAAATGTTACAGAAGTGATAATATTGTTTTCCTCATTGTATTCTATCAGGTGGTACAAGATTTTGATTTTTTTGATTATTTGATTTACTGTTATTATTAATTTTGCTTATTTGGTTAAATTCTTGTCTGCTAGTTTTCCCCACTATAAAGTTATACTTTTCTGGTTTGTAGTTAACATATTTTTTGAGAGGAGGTACTTGAATTTATATAAATACACATTCTAATCAGACTTTTGTCAGTTATAATATCCATTGATACTTTATGTTTGAATTATTATTTTGATAGTTACCAAATGTTGATTTTCTAATTCTATCTTTCCTACTACATTCACTAGTAGACATTTATTAATTAAAAGTCCTTATCTTCCTATTTTTTATATTCATAACAATTCTGATTTTATTCAACTTGTTGGGTGTAATCACAAGAGGAGACATTCACAATTCTACTTTTGATTTCCAGACTCAAAAGTACTGGCTATGGGGTATACTGAACCCTAAAATGATCTCTGATTCATAACATACTATGTCCTGTAAAACAGAGCCTATCTGTATTTGTAATGTAACTGATTATTCAGCAAACCATTTCATATTTCAATTACTCTAGCAACTTCTGAATGATGAGGTATGTAATAAGATGAGTTAATTTCACAGGTCTGAACCCATTTCCAAACTTCCTTTATTATGAAATAAGTTTCTTGATCAGGAACAATTGTATGGAAACTTCCATGATAGTGATTAAGGCATTCTGTGAGTCCATGGATGGTGGTGCTTGTAGAAGTATTACAGGCAAAGAAGGCAAATCTATATCTAAAATAGGTATTTACTCCATTAAAAATGAATCTCTGCTTCCTATGCCATTATATAGTAGTTCTGTGTATATAGGATAAATACACTATCCTATACCATTACATAGTACCATTATATGAAGCAATCTTTGTTTAATTCCTGGACTAAACCTGGTATTATATTTTGGTATAATACCACTAAATTTAAAAGGTTATTAAATAGAAAAGCAGCCAGTCATTGTGAACACTTCAGTAAAATAGTCCAATCACCTGAATTATGTGGCAAGAATTTGGGACTAAAGAGAATTAACACATTAGCAACTTGTTTAGGCAGTCATTTGGGCAGTGAACTTGAAATGTATAGACTATTTTCAGCATCCTGCAATTTGATTTACAGGGATATACTATTTTAGCACTTTTCCTATTATGCCTACATCATTTCTAGCTGTCGTTAATCCTTAAAGTAATTATATTACTGCTTCTGGCACATAACTCAATTCTAAAGCTTCAGTGACAGGTAATATCTCCCAGTTTATCCTCCAGAATTCTACATTTCTGGCCTATGACTCAATTTCTCTAATGAAAACAGTGAGGTTGGAGACTGGCAAGACTTATTTCCTGGTTCCAACAAGATGAAATAAGGAAACCTGCCAGAACCAGCAAATGGCACCAAAGGTAACCTCTAGTTGCCTTTGCTGTTTATCAGCATGAGACACTCACAACAGTGCCATGACAGTGTACAAATGCCATGACAACATCTGGAAGTTAGCACCCCTTTTCTAGGAATTTCTGAGTAACTTTCCTCTTAATTTGAATGTAATTAAAAGTGAGTATAAATACAGCTATCCAATAGCCCATATGCTGCTACTCCAGGTGCACTGATTACGGGTTAGCCCTGCTCTGCAAGGAGCAGCCACTCTGCTATACAATGCCACTTTAATATGCCTCCTTTCTTCCACCACCAGCTTACTCTTAAATTTTTTTTCCTGAATGAAGCCAAGGACCCTTCTGGGCCCAATTTTGGGCTTACCTCTCCTGCATTATCTGGCACCCAATGTGGGGCTTGAGAAGATGGTGAGACACAGTGAGACAGTGTGGTAGTGAGACAGTGAAAAAGATGGCAAGACAGCAAAGAGAGGTAGTGACATGGCAAGACAGCAATTGGCATGACAGCAAAAGACAGTGAGGCAGCAATCAGTGATTGACATCCAGAGCTGTAACAGACTAGCTGTAACACTAAAGAACTGCTAATACCAAAGAGCTATAACACCAGCCAAAGGTTCTTTTTAGAGCCATTATCTTTCCCAACATGCAGTGATGGTGAAGCCAAGCAGTGAGGGAGCAGCTGCAGTGCTGCTGCCTTGTGTGGGACCCACCACTTAGACCAGCAGGTTGCTGGTCTGCATGTCAGTCCTTTTGCAGCAGCTGAATCTACTCAAGCTTGGAAAACCTGAGAAAGACCTTCATATAGGCCCCAAGTTGGAGACTGGTCAGCATCATTTCGGCTCTTGTGGCTGAGTGAATGTCCCTCTGCACCTCCTTTGATGCTGGGTAAACCAGGAAATGAGGCCTCTGGCTGTGTGGTGAATTTGACGTCCCCTGTCATTTGGGTGCCCAAGACAGAAGCATGCCTGATCAACTACATGCTTGTTTAGTCCTTTCCTTTAGTCCTTTTCTCTGCTAATGTTTATTTTTCCACCAGCCATTTTACTTTCTGTTCTCAAATGTATGTTTCATTTACAGTTTTCACTTTGGCTACTGCTAACTGTATTTGGACATGTGTTTTTGCTTTTCTTGTTTGTTTTAAATCCTCTTTTTTTTTTTTTTTTTTTTGTCTTGGGAGGTCCCCTACTGTGCCAACTCTGGGATGCCAGGGCCACATTATTTCCTCTAAGATTGTGGGTTAGAGTCCCACTCTAGGAGAATTCATCAGGATTATTGTGGGTTATAGTTCCTATTGTAGCATTAGGATTGTGGGTTAGATTCCAACCCTAGGGGGTTCCTTAGTTGGCCTTCTAAGATTGCGGGTTACAGTTCCACTCTAGGGAGTTCTTAATCTTGTCACTCTATTTCCACCTCTCCTTTTATAGTCTGCTTACTAAAAAGCACCTCTTCCATCATGTTCTGTTTGCTGGTGAATACAGTCATCACTCCACTGCTCACTCATATCTTATAATTAACTTTCATTGTGACCTGTACTTAAACTCTCTTTGTAGGAATTGGTGGCAATTGCCTACTGACCATTCTTCATGAAAAGAGAGGCAGGAATTTAAAAGGGAAAATAACTGGGCTCTTGCTAGACTTTTAAAAACTTTGTTTAGAAAAGATCCTTGTCAGACGTGAGAACAATGATCATGCTAAAGGAGAGCCACTAGGGTGTCTTTTAGGCAATTGGAGCAAATTCCAATTGGATGGGTTAAAGAGAAACTCATTTTCGATTGAAGCATCATTTGGGTTCCTTACAAATTGGAAGGCCAAAAAATTTGGCCTAAAAATTGTTCCTTATAATTAGACTTATTCTGTAAACAGGAAGGAAAATGGGGAGATGTCCCTTAAGCTTTTTTGGCTTTTACCAGGATCCTGACTTAAGGGACAAATGTAAAATGTGTGTGGCTTTTCTACTTCCAGACACCAAGAAGTAACACCACGTATCTTAGATAACCCCTCCTAGCTGCTTTCCCTGGAGGGCCCATGTCCCCCTCAGAGCCTACTCAGTCCACCAATTCTGAGGGGGTCCCTCCAGTTCTCCACTGCAGGATTCCATCCCAAGTTCATTAGAAACCCTCCCCCTTATCCAACTAGCCTCAGCCTATATCCCTAGCTACTCTCTTGCTGAGCCTATTTTTCTGGGGGTCCCTGACCTCTAATCTGACTGACAGCTCCCACAATGGCAGACAAGCAGCTTCCTGAACACTTTCTTTGGTGTCTCTACTGCCAGCAGCTTGGGGACTCCAAGGGCACCCGTTGAAAAATACTATTTACTCCTTCTCTTTTGTCCACCATTAAAAATTACTGGTAACAGAAAATTTTTAAGATCAAAACTGCCATGAAAAACTGCTTTACCCAAAGTCTAGTCTACAGCTTTCTTTGGATTACCTATCAGGGCAAACAAAGCTTAACCATGTGGACAAGTCTCAGTTGTCTCAGAAATAATTTAAATTCAGTTATTTCTTACAAAGTGGTAAATTTATATTGCTCTCTTATGACTAGAATTCTGAGATAAAAGACATTGGGTCTTTGTGTATACACATGTTTAGATATGTTTATGTATATGTTCATATGTTATATGTTGGGTCTGGCATGCTAACAAATTGGATTTTAAGTAAATGAGTACTCATAAATTAAGTAAATCTAAGTGCTTTTCAAGTTCACTTTAATCTTTGGGAAATAAAACTGGTAATAAAATTAATGATAATAAAACTATCTACATAATTGTGTAAATAAGACTAATAATAAGATTATTGTATGTTAGTTACTAAATAACTAATAATAAGATAGTTCAATAAAAACAGCTAAATCAGCAAAATGCCTATGTGTTCAACTTTAAAATTTTTACTTGGTATTTACCTAATAAGCAGTCTTCAAAAAATGGTTGACAAGGAAATTGAATGTTGATTAGCTTTGTCTCAGTGCAGTTTTCATAGATAGTCTCAGTCAACTATTAAACAATAATAGTAATTAGGGAAATATAATGGAATAAATGCATATAAGTAAACTTTTTGTATCATTTAAAATCTTAAAATTATGTTGGATGTTGAATGTCTGGGTCATTTCTAATTAAGGGGTTATGATATGGGGAGCATGTTTGTTTATTAAAAAATTGTGGAATGGCTTTATCTATAAAACACTAATATCTAATAAACATTTCAGAATTTCTCACTTCTTGGGTTTATTTGAAATGCACCAAAGAAGATGTGTTCTTATTGAGAAAAAATTTTTTCCAGTTGAAAATTATCTAAAGGTTAATTCAAATTATAGACTTCAAAAAACCTTTCAAAAGGTTATTTATGAAACAACATAGAAGGGACATAGTAAGTATGGGATAGAAGTATAACAAAAATTACAGATAGAAGATTTATTTTTGGTAAGAAAGGTTATAAAGGAAAGAGTAGTTTTATCTGAGAAAGGATATTGTGCTATAAATTCTTGCCCTAGAATAAAATGACTAGTTATTTAAGAAAGAGGTAGTATACAAGTCAAAAAAGTTCAAGCATGTCATTAATGGTCTGTGTAAGTCATGGTAAGATTCATGTGGGAAAGTGTATAAAGGAATTTTGTGTATAATTAAGTTTGCTGTAATTAAAATGGAATTGTTTATAATAACCTTTCTAAAGTATAGTCTCCCATATTAAAACAAACTGTTTTTAGGTATTGATTTGCTTTTTTTCTCCCCTTGAGAAAACCTAGGATAACTCTCTCCTTCAGCTTTTTCATCAGCTCCTGTAACTTTTTTTCCCTCTAGTTCTAACTGTTGTTATGACCTAATGCTAAAATATTTTAACTTAGAGATCTATAAAACAATGTTTTCCTCCAATTTAACTTAATTCTATACTCTTAAGTTGTTGTTATTGTTGTTTTTTGAAGTATAACTTTATTTTGGCTTTTGGTATTTGACCTTTACACTGCTTGAAAAGGGTTTTAAGGCAAATGAGAGCTGGCATTCTAGGCTAGACTTCCATTTCTCTCTGGTCTAGAAGGTTTAATTACCTATGAAAAGCTAATACAGGCCGTAAAGGGAACGGGGTCAGACATGCCTCAATATACCTTTCTCTCATCTTTGATATTTAGGCCAGGTTTGAAAGACCCTCCAAGAAAGTTAAAATAGGGAATTGACCTTTTCCATAAAGGAAAGGATTAGCTCTCCTGTTCAATCAGGAGATTAAGTCCTACTAAATACTTGGAAAAAAGAATCCTCTGAGGATCCATAACAACCAAAATGAAGGCCTATATCAAGTATCGTTAAGCACTTCTCTATTGTTAAACTTCATGGAATTGCTAGCTGGCCACACCTGTCCAAGGTTAAACCCATGATTCCCCACAGACTGTAGAAACAAACAACATCACCAATACTTGTAAGCCTCTGGAGGACCCCTGCTACCTTTTTAAAAGGACCACCACTGGCCTGGCACGGTGGCTCACATATGTAATCCCAGCACTTTGGGAGGCCAAGTCAGGCAGCAGGAGTGCAAGACTAGCCTGGCTAACATGATAAAACCTTGTCTCTACTAAAAATACAGAAATTAGCCAGGCATGGTGGCACATGCCTGTAAGCCCAGCTACTTGGAAGGCAGAGACAGGAGAACTGCTTAAAACCAGGAAGCAGAGGTTCCAGTGAGCCGAGATCATGCTAGTACACTCCAGCCTGGGTGACAGAGTGAGACTCCATCTCAAAAATGGGAAGGGGAAGGGGAAGAGGAAGAGGAAGGGGAAGGGGAAGGGGAGACTCAGTCCAATGCAGTGATGTGATGCTTGGGATGAGCACAGAAGTATCAATTTTTATTTTACTGTTGATCATAATTCTTGTTCTCTGCCATCCCTCAATCACCTCTTCCTGAAAGACACCTCTCTTTTTCCTTGTTGGATAGAGATGTCACTCTAAGGCCAAATTGGACACCATGCTGCCTCTGTTAATCCCTGTTAATCCCGTTTGTTCTCCCAATTAACCTAATCCTGCATGTGGGTGGTAACAAAATGCTATGATAAATACTTCAAAATTTATAGCATTAGGAAATCATCTTTATGGTTGCTAGATCTGTCATCAGCATACCCAGGATAGAGTTCCACCATATGACACATCCAGACATCTCATGGCCATCTCCCAGACCTCCTAATTAGCCATAGTGATCCCTTAACACCCAGACCCCTAACTTGTCAGATGGAACTCTACCCTACTTAATAAATTGTACCTAACTGTCTCTGCCACTGTTATCTGGACCTGGAAAATTGGTACCTATACCTCTAGTGGCCTAATGGCACTATCTTTCGTACACATGGTTGTGATAATAACACAAAAGCAAAAGTTTCCCTGTGATCCAACCCTAGTTGCCAGGTTCCCAAGGCAGCACTGAGGAAACCATACATGGTGCCTCCTTCAGGGCCAATACATGCAAAGGAGAAACAACTTTCTGACCTGCGAAGGTGGAAGTACCACCCTGTTCTAGAAAATAAGAGCTGTTTGATCATCCCTACTGGAGTTTGGAAAAAAAATTTCTATAAACAAAACTTGGCAGCAGAGGACAGATGTTACACCCCACAGGGCCTCAATTTGTGCCCTAACTGGGCTAATTTTTGCCTATGGCCATGACTGGGAATAAATTCCACCTTGTAACCGCTCCTGACTCCCTGAGGAGCCATCTATTCTTTCAGGAGTAGCTTTCAGAACATGGGTGAATATATATTCACCCATTGTAGGGGCAATGGCCACCATTGCCCCTACAGAGACCACCATCTATAACTCTAATGAGGCCCAGGGGTACCAAAATAAATGAGCAATAGAACTAATTCTAGAAGGAATTGGGGCAGCAATAAGTCTAGCAGCCCCATGGAGTGACTTTGCCTACCCTGAGTCAACCTAAGGAACTTGACTCAAATCCTAGAGTCAGCCAACAACAGTCAGTCATTAATGGGAATTCAAGAGTCTCTAGACTCTCTAACAAGTGTAGTCCTTTACAACAGACTAGAATTGAATTTTGTATTAGCTGAACAAGGGGGAACCTATGCAGTTATTAATAAGACCTGCTGCATGTATATTAATCTGAACAAGTTGAGATCAACATTCAAAAAAATATATAAACAAGCTATGTAGTTACATAGATATAACCAGGATATTGACCCCATCTATAACTGGTTGACTATAAAACATGCCCTCTCAAATCTCACCAGGTTTCCATGTTTCCTAGGACCTTTGATAGCTGTGTTGTTACAATTGATTTTGCCTCTTGCTTGTTTAACATCCTTGTAAAGTTTGTGTCTTGTAGATTACAACAATTCCATGTAAAAATGATGCTGGCACAAGGCTTCCAACCCATCCCATTTTCTGACCTGGAGAATAAAAGCATCATGTCTTTGGGCCCTTTAGATCAGGTATCCAGAGATTTTTACTCTTCCAGTGCCAGGCAGGGCCAATGCCCATAAAATCAGCAGGGAAAACTTACAAAGAAAAAAAAAATAGACCTCTACCCTTCTGCAGCCCCCTTAAGATTAAAGAGAGGTACATAATCTCTGAGCAGGGGAACAAGGTAAGACACTGGCAAAACTTATTTCCTGGTCCTGACAGGATGAAATAAAGAAACCAGCCAGAATCAGCAAATGGTACTGAAGGCACCCTCTAATTGCCCTCGCTGCTCATCAGCTTAAGACATTCCCACCAATGCATGACAGTTTATGAATGCCATAGCACACTCTGAATTTACTGCCCCTTTTCTAGTGCTTCCTGATTAACCTACCCTTTAATTTGCATGTCATTTAAAGTGGGTATGAATACAGATAGCCTACAGCCCACATGCTGCTACTCTAGGCGCACTGACTATGGGTTAGCCCTGTTCCACCAGGAGAAGCCACTTTGCTGTACACTGCCTCTTCATTAAAACTGCTTTCTTTCACTGCTGGCTTGCACTTGAATTCTTTTCTGAGCAAAGCCAAGAACTTTCCTTGGCTGCACCCAAATTTGGGGGCTCACCTGCCTTACATCACCAGGATATTGCTCTGCTGCTCTGCTTAAAATTTCAGCTTCTATTCTTCTCTGTGCAGCTCGCTTGTAGAGGAGCAGTTAAACAAAACAAATTATACTTTTGTATTGCATGGTTTAATTGTATATGTTTTACGTTACTTTAGAATGTTTACTATTGCTGTTTTTAAATATAATATGAGTAAGGAAGGAATGATGGTAGCAACAGCATAGCCTTTGAATCTTTACAGTTCTTTCTTAAAAAGAGATGGACAACTAGGATTAAAAAGAAATCTTCCAAAATGTTGTTGATAAAGGATTTCCATAAGCCTCAGAGTATGAGCATGCAAGTCCAACCCAAATGTAGCAAGAAAAAATGTGGGAAAGGAAGCTGTGTGGCAACAGCACAGGAAAGGCAAAAGGGCTTCTAACAGATCTAAGATCTGGGGAACAAATTCCCAACACTCTCATTTCAACAAAGAGAGGTTTCCCACTCTTAGTGGAAGAGTCAGTTGGCAAGTTGGGGAAGAGCTCCAAAGGCTCTAATTTGTAGGCAAGAACAAAGGGGATTATAGGAAAATTAGAGCACACTGAGTATACTGGGCTCACAGGATGGGTATAGTTGTATGATAATGAACACTCTGAAGAGATGCTTCAGAGAATAGAACCCACTATTTGGCCTGCAACTCTGGGGTAAAGAAGACTAAAATTTCACATGGGAGAAGTATCCAGAAAAAAAATACGTGTATTTCAAAAAGTATCGGAAAAATAGCTTTTAATGGAGCATATTTTTAAATATTTTCTGTAAAAGAGAGGGAACCCTAGAATGTGTATACACCTTTATCACCAACATAAGAACTGCCTTCTAAAGTATAAGAAACCCATCTTATATATATATATGAAATAAGGACATTATTTTATTTTATTTTATTTTTCAAGGTTATTCATTATAGTTTTACTTATAATGCAAAATATTGGACTCTACAAAATGTTCAGCCAAATAAATTATGGTATATACAGTTCATCAAGAGAATAAATAATGGTATATACATGCAATGATATACTAACCAGCTGTTAAAAACAATGAGGCAGCTTCTCAAGTATGACTTGGAAAGATATCCAAGAAATACTCTTAAGTGATATATTCCATGTACAGAGAAGTATGTCTGATACGGTCTCATTTGCTTAAAAAAATAAACTAGATTACATACCCATATATGCATTATAAGCAGTGACTTTATCCAGAAGTCTACACAAAATTTAAATAGTGGGTAGTCACAGTGGTTACTTCTAAAGACAGGGGCTGAATAACTGAGAGCCAAGGGTGAAGAAAAAATTACTTTTTAGTTGTTTTTTCTTTTGCCCCTGTTGATTTTTTAAATGTTTGTATTACCAGTCAAATAAATTAATAAATGCCCTTCAGTAATCCCTAGCCATTTTCAATTGCCCTACTTTCTAAATTCAATCTCTCAGAGAATATATATCAGATAAAACTCACAAAGGAAAGCTCCATCAGTTACTTTAGGACCCCACCCCAGGCCCTGCTCAGCTGAAGTAAACCCACTAGACATAAAATTATTAAATACATAAATGTAGACTTTAATAAGTGATGCAAGAAGTTCCCATCCAAGAAAACCATCAATCATTTTGACAGATTCTTTGTTGCCTCCCTAATATCAATTCTCTGTTTCTTTACTAACATTAGAACCTCTATTTTATATGGGGTGGCTATTTTATATTCCAGTTTAAAAAAAACACTCACAGCTGGGCACGGTGGCTCATGCCTGTAATCCTAGCACTCTGGGAGGCCGAGGTGGGCAGATCACCTGAGGTCAGGAGTTTGAGACCAGCCTGACCAACAAGGTGAAACCCCATCGCTACTAAAAATAAAAATTTAGCCAGGCATGGTGGCAGGCACCTGTAGTCCCAGCTACTCAGGAAACTGAGGCATGAGATTTGCTTGGACCTGGGAGGTGGAGCTTGCAGTGAGCCAAGATCGTGCCACTGCACTCCAGCCTGGGTGACAGATCAAGACTCTGTCTCAAAAACAAAACAAAACAAAACCAAAAAAACTGAAAAACTCACATTTCTCTGTCTTCTTTATAGGGAGTAATGGATGGCATACGAGATAAGTAGAATTTGTGGGTAGGGATTCCAGGAGAGTTTTTGAAGAGAGATAAGTGAAGTGGAAGAAATGTCCTTGACTGTTGCCCTTCCTCTTCCTATAACATAGACTGTGGTTGTCTGAGTCCATTTTGTGCTTCTGTAACAGTATATCACAGACTGGGTGACTTTAAGAAAGGACACTTATTTTCCATGGTTCTGGAGGTTGAGAAGTCCAATATCAAGGTGCTGGCATCTGGTGAGGGCCTTCTTGCTGCATCATTCTATGGTGGGAGGCAGACAGGCAAAAAAAAAGCATGCATGCAAGAGAGCAAGAAATGGAACTCACAGCCTCGAGCCCTTTAATAATTGGCATTAATGCATTCAGGAGGATGAAGCCCTCATGACCTAAATACCTCCCACTAGGTCCCACCTCCCAACACTGTTGCACTGGGTATTAAGTTTACAAAACACATTTTTTTGTTTGAGGAGCATATTAAAGTCACAGCAGTGGCATTGATAGCTAGAGTTTCAGAAGCCATTCTGTGACCTGGAGCATGGAAAGAAAGTGCTAAGGTTGGTTGAACTGAAGGAGAGAAGGGGGTTGGGTCCTTCATAAATTCATGGAGCCACACCTGATCACCTGTGTTTGAGCTTTATGTAAGAAAACAAACCTCTAATTTGTAAAGCCACTACAGTTAGATTTCTGTTTTTAAGCAAGGAAACAGAGTTTATGGTGCTCTTCTTTTTAAAATTATTCAGTACTCAGCAGCCATTTGAATGTTTAATAGAACAAGGCATTATACTGGCACTAAAGAACTGTGAAAATGACAAGAAGAGGGTTCTCGCTCTGGGGATATTTATTGACCAAATGCTGCATAACCACTGAGAACAGGATACATCTCTCCCTCCTTCACTTTCACCCACATTTCCTCACTTAATCCTCACAACGAGGTTAGTCTCATTTTTGTAGATGATGAAAATAAGATTCAGAAAAGATAAATAATTGGCCAACCTACTAAATATCAGAGCCATGATTCAAATCCAGGTATGACCGATTATAAAGCCCACACTCTTACCACCAATTTATCTTTGTATTTCTTTTTTTTTTTAATATATTTTAGGTTTTATGGTACATGTGCGCAATGTGCAGGTAAGTTACATATGTATACATGTGCCATGCTGGTGCACTGCACCCACCAACTCGTCATCTAGCATTAGGTATATCTCCCAATGCTATCCCTCCCCCCTCCCCCCACCCCACAACAGTCCCCGAAGTGTGATGTTCCCCTTCCTGTGTCCATGTGTTCTCATTGTTCAGTTCCCACCTATGAGTGAGAATATGCGGTGTTTGGTTTTTTGTTCTTGTGATAGTTTACTGAGAATGATGATTTCCAATTTCATCCATGTCCCTACAAAGGACATGAACTCATCATTTTTTATGGCTGCATAGTATTCCATGGTGTATATGTGCCACATTTTCTTAATCCAGTCTATCATTGTTGGACATTTGGGTTGGTTCCAAGTCTTTGCTATTGTGAATAATGCTGCAATAAACATACGTGTGCATGTGTCTTTATAGCAGCATGATTTATAGTCCTTTGGGTATATACCCAGTAATGGGATGGCTGGGTCAAATGGAATTTCTAGTTCTAGATCCCTGAGGAATCGCCACACTGACTTCCACAAGGGTTGAACTAGTTTACAGTCCCACCAACAGTGTAAAAGTGTTCCTATTTCTCCACATCCTCTCCAGCACCTGTTGTTTCCTGACTTTTTAATGATTGCCATTCTAACTGGTGTGAGATGGTATCTCATTGTGGTTTTGATTTGCATTTCTCTGATGGCCAGTGATGGTGAGCATTTTTTCATGTGTTTTGTGGCTGCATAAATGTCTTCTTTTGAGAAGTGTCTGTTCATGTCCTTCGCCCACTTTTTGATGGGGTTGTTTGTTTTTTTCTTGTAAATTTGTTGGAGTTCATTGTAGATTCTGGATATTAGCCCTTTGTCAGATGAGTAGGTTGCGAAAATTTTCTCCCATTTTGTAGGTGGCCTGTTCACTCTGATGGTAGTTTCTTTTGCTGTGCAGAAGCTCTTGAGTTTAATTAGATCCCATTTGTCAATTTTGGCTTTTGTTGCCATTGCTTTTGGTGTTTTAGACATGAAGTCCTTGCCCATGCCTATGTCCTGAATGGTAATGCCTAGGTTTTCTTCTAGGGTTTTTATGGTTTTAGGTCTAACATTTAAGTCTTAAATCCATCTTGAATTGATTTTTGTATAAGGTGTAAGGAAGGGATCCAGTTTCAGCTTTCTACATATGGCTAGCCAGTTTTCCCAGCACCATTTATTAAATAGGGAATACTTTCCCCATTTCTTGTTTTTGTCAGGTTTGTCAAAGATCAGATACTTGTAGATATGTGGCATTATTTCTGACGGCTCTGTTCTGTTCCATTGATCTATATCTCTGTTTTGGTACCAGTACCATGCTGTTTTGGTTACTGTGGCCTTGTAGTATAGTTTGAAGTCAGGTAGTGTGATGCCTCCAGCTTTGTTCTTTTGGCTTAGGATTGACTTGGCGATGCAGGCTCTTTTTTGGTTCCATATGAACTTTAAAGTAGTTTTTCCAGTTCTGTGAAGAAAGTCATTGGTAGCTTGATGGGGATGGCATTGAATCTGTAAATTACCTTGGGAAGGATGGCCATTTTCATGATATTGATTCTTCCTACCCATGAGCATGGAATGTTCTTCCATTTGTTTGTATCCTCTTTTATTTCCTTGAGCAGTGGTTTGTAGTTCTCCTTGAAGAGGTCTTTCACATCCCTTGTAAGTTGGATTCTTAGGTATTTTATTCTCTTTGAAGCAATTGTGAATGGGAGTTCACTCATGATTTGGCTCTCTGTTTGTCTGTTATTGATGTATAAGAATGCTTGTGATTTTTGCACATTTATTTTGTATCCTGAGACTTTGCTGAAGTTGCTTATCAGCTTAAGGAGATTTTGGGCTGAGACAATGGGGTTTTCTAGATATACTATCATGTCATCTGCAAACAGGGACAATTTGACTTCCTCTTTTCCTAATTGAATACCCTTGATTTCCTTCTCCTGCCTAATTGCCCTGGCCAGAACTTCCAACACTATGTTGAATAGAAGTGGTGAGAGAGGGCATCCCTGTCTTGTGCCAGTTTTCAAAGGGAATGCTTCCAGTTTTTGCCCATTCAGTATGATATTGGCTGTGGGTTTGTCATAAATAGCTCTTATTATTTTGAGATACGTCCCATCAATTCCTAATTTATTGAGAGTTTTTAGCATGAAGGGTTGTTGAATTTTGTCAAAGGCCTTTTCTGCATCTATTGAGATAATCATGTGGTTTTTGTCTTTGGTTCTGTTTATATGCTGGATTACATTTATTGATTTGCGTATATTGAACCAGCCTTGCATCCCAGGGATGAAGCCCACTTGATCATGGTCGATAAGCTTTTTGATGTGCTGCTGGATTCTGTTTGCCAGTATTTTATTGAGGATTTTTGCATCAATGTTCATCATGGATATTGGTCTAAAATTCTCTTTTTTTGTTGTGTCTCTGCCAGGCTTTGGTATCAGGATGATGCTGGCCTCATAAAATGAGTTAGGGAGGATTCCCTCTTTTTCTATTGATTGGAATAGTTTCAGAAGGAATGGTACCAGCTCCTCCTTGTACCTCTGGTAGAATTCGGCTGTGAACCCATCTGGTCCTGGACTTTTTTTGGTTGGTAAGCTATTGATTATTGCCACAATTTCAGCTCCTGTAATTGGTCTATTCAGAGATTCAACTTCTTCCTGGTTTAGTCTTGGGAGGGTGTATGTGTTGAGGAATTTATCCATTTCTTCTAGATTTTCTAGTTTATTTGCATAGAGGTGTTTGTAATATTCTCTGATGGTAGTTTGTATTTCTGTGGGATTGGTGGTGATATCCCCTTTATCATTTTTTATTGCATCTATTTGATTCTTCTCTCTTTTTTTCTTTATTAATCTTGCTAGCGGTCTATCAATTTTGTTGATCCTTTCAAAAAACCAGCTCCTGGATTCATTGATTTTTTGAAGGGTTTTTTGTGTCTCTATTTCCTTCAGTTCTGCTCTGATTTTAGTTATTTCTTGCCTTCTGCTAGCTTTTGAATGTGTTTGCTCTTGCTTTTCTAGTTCTTTTAATTGTGATGTTAGGGTGTCAATTTTGGATCTTTCCTGCTTTCTCTTGTGGGCATTTAGTGCTATAAATTTCCCTCTACACACTGCTTTGAATGCATCCCAGAGATTCTGGTATGTTGTGTCTTGGTTCTCGTTGGTTTCAAAGAATATCTTTATTTCTGCCTTCATTTCGTTATGTACCCAGTAGTCATTCAGGAGCAGGTTGTTCAGTTTCCACGTAGTTGAGCGGTTTTGAGTGAGATTCTTAATCCTGAGTTCTAGCTTGATTGCACTGTGATCTGAGAGATAGTTTGTTACAATTTCCGTTCTTTTACATTTATTGAGGAGAGCTTTACTTCCAAGTATATGGTCAATTTTGGAATAGGTGTGGTGTGGTGCTGAAAAAAATGTATATTCTGTTGATTTGGGGTGGAGAGTCCTGTAGATGTCTATTAAGTCCGCTTGGTGCAGAGCTGAGTTCAATTCCTGGGTATCCTTGTTGACTTTCTGTCTCGTTGATCTGTCTAATGTTGACAGTGGGGTGTTAAAGTCTCCCATTATTAATGTGTGGGAGTCTAAGTCTCTTTGTAGGTCACTCAGGACTTGCTTTATGAATCTGGGTGCTCCTGTATTGGGTGCATATATATTTAGGATAGTTAGCTCTTCTTGTTGAATTGATCCCTTTACCATTATGTAATGGCCTTCTTTGTCTCTTTTGATCTTTGTTGGTTTAAAGTCTGTTTTATCAGAGACTAGGATTGCAACCCCTGCCTTTTTTTGTTTTCCATTTGCTTGGTAGATCTTCCTCCATCCTTTTATTTTGAGCCTATGTGTGTCTCTGCACATGAGATGGGTTTCCTGAATACAGCACACTGATGGGTCTTGGGTCTTTATCCAATTTGCCAGTCTGTGTCTTTTAATTGGAGCATTTAGTCCATTTACATTTAAAGTTAAAATTGTTATGTGTGCATTTGATCCTGTCATTATGATGTTAGCTGGATATTTTGCTCGTTAGTTGATGCAGTCTCTTCCTAGTCTCGATGGTCTTTACATTTCGGTATGATTTTGCAGTGGCTGGTACCGGTTGTGCCTTTCCATGTTTAGCACTTCCTTCAGGAGCTCTTTTAGGGCAGGCCTGGTGGTGACAAAATCTCTCAGCATTTGCTTGTCTGTAAAGTATTTTATTTCTCCTTCACTTATGAAGCTTAGTTTGGCAGGATATGAAATTCTGGGTTGAAAATTCTTTTCTTTAAGAATGTTGAATATTGGCCCCCACTCTCTTCTGGCTTGTAGGGTTTCTGCCGAGAGATCCGCTGTTAGTCTGATGGGCTTCCCTTTGATGGTAACCCGACCTTTCTCTCTGGCTGCCCTTAACATTTTTTCCTTCATTTCAACTTTCGTGAATCTGACAATTATGTGTCTTGGAGTTGCTCTTCTCGAGGAGTATCTTTGTGGCGTTCTCTGTATTTCCTGAATCTGAATGTTGGCCTACCTTGCTAGATTGTGGAAGTTCTCCTGGATAATATCCTGCAGAGTGTTTTCCAACTTGTTTCCATTCTCCCCGTCACTTTCAGGTACACCAATCAGACGTAGATTTGGTCTTTTCACATAGTCCCACATTTCTTGGAGGCTTTGCTCATTTCTTTTTATTCTTTTTTCTCTAAACTTCCCTTCTCGCTTCATTTCATTCATTTCATCTTCTAGGGCTGATACCCTTTCTTCCATTTGATCGCATCGGCTCCTGAGGCTTCTACATTCTTCACGTAGTTCTCGAGCCTTGGTTTTCAGCTCCATCAGCTCCTTTAAGCACTTCTCTGTATTGGTTATTCTAGTTATACATTCTTCTAAATTTTTTTCAAAGTTTTCAACTTCTTTGCCTTTGGTTTGAATATCCTCCCGTAGCTCGGAGTAATTTGATCGTCTGAAGCCTTCTTCTCTCAGCTCGTCAAAGTCATTCTCCATCCAGCTTTGTTCTGTTGCTGGTGAGGAACTGCGTTCCTTTGGAGGAGGAGAGGTACTCTGGTTTTTAGAGTTTCCAGTGTTTCTGCTCTGTTTTTTCCCCATTTTTGTGGTTTTATCTACTTTTGGTCTTTGATGATGGTGATGTACAGATGGGTTTTTGGTGTGGATGTCCTTTCTGTTAGTTTTCCTTCTAACAGACAGAAACCTCAGCTGCAGGTCTGTTGGAGTACCTGGCCGGCCGTGTGAGGTGTCAGTCTGCCCCTGCTGGGGGGTGCCTGCCAGTTAGGCTGCTCGGGGGTCAGGGGTCAGGGACCCACTTGAGGAGGCAGTCAGCCCGTTCTCAGATCTCCAGCTGCGTGCTGGGAGAACCACTGCTCTCCTCACAGCTGTCAGACAGGGACATTTAAGTCTGCAGAGGTTACTGCTGTCTTTTTGTTTGTCTGTGCCCTGCCCCCAGAGGTGGAGCCTACAGAGGCAGGCAGGCCTCCTTGAGCTGTGGTGGGCTCCACCCAGTTCAAGCTTCCAGGCTGCTTTGTTTACCTAAGCGAGCCTGGGCAATGGCGGGCGCCCCTCCCCCAGCCTCGCTGCCGAGTTGCTGTTTGATCTCAGACTGCTGTGCTAGCAATCAGCGAGACTCCGTGGGTGTAGGACCCTCTGAGCCAGGTGCGGGCTATACTCTCCTGGGGCACCGTTTCCTAAGCCCATCGGAAAAGCACAGTATTCGGGTGGGAGTGGCCCGATTTTCCAGGTGCCGTCTGTCCCCCCTGGAAGGGGAACTCCCTGACCCCTTGTGCTTCCCGAGTGAGGCAATGCCTCGCCCCTGCTTCGGCTGGCTCACGGTGCGCTCACCCACTGACCTGCGCCCACCGTCTGGCACTCCCTAGTGAGATGAACACGGTACCTCAGATGGAAATGCAGAAATCACCCATCTTCTGCGTCGCTCGCGCTGGGAGCTGTAGACCGGAGCTGTTCCTATTCAGCCATCTTGGCTCCTCCCCAAGGACATAATTTTAATCAAGCCAGCATAAAATATTGTAAGACAAAAGAATGTAACAATGGACTAAATGAAATAGGTTCAGATCATGAAAAACAATAAGAATATTACCAAAATATATTAAAAACAAACTAAAAGTTTTAAAATTTTAGACTATATTATAAAATAACATTAATTATAATTAACAAAGCTCAGAGATGAGATAGTTGGTTGAAAAACAGAGTTAATGAAAAGAATGATGACAGCCCAGGGAGAATTGAAATAATATTTTTAAAAATCAGTTTCAGAAATTAATATTAAATTAGTAAATTACAATACAGTATACATTTTAAAATACATCAAACAGAAATGAAGAGAGAGCGCTAACATAGGCTAACCAAACTACACATTACAAGAATCCCTGGAGAATAAAGAGACAATGAACAGAACTAATTCTAGAAACTATAAACATAAAAACTCCATAAATAAAAATTAATGTGACTTAAACTTACATATTAAAATGGAATTGCTGTGTACATGGTAAAATTAACCAAGAGTAGAAAATAAAAAGTTATTTTAATAAAACTAGTGGACATAAAAAGAAAATAAACAAATACTATGAGTCTGAAACCCAAAAGATTAAACCAATTAGAAGGGAAACAAAATCACATTGAAAATGATTTTTGAGGGTGGAGACAAGATGGCCGAATAGGAACAGCTCCAGTCTACAGCTCCTAGTGTGAGCGACGCAGAAGACGGGTGATTTCTGCATTTCCAACTGAAGTACCGGGTTCGTCTCACTGGGGAGTGTCAGAAAGTGGGTGCAGGACAGTGGGTGCAGTGCACTGAGCGTGAGCCAAAGAAGGGCAAGGCATCACCTCACCCACGAAGCACAAGGGGTCAGGGAATTCCCTTTCCTAGTCAAAGAAAGGGGTGACAGCACCTGGAAAATTGGGTCACTCCAACCCTAATACTGCACTTTTCCAACAGTCTTAGCAAATGGCACGCCAGGAGATTACATCCCGTGCCTGGCATGGAGGGTTGCATGCTCACGGAGCCTCGCTTATTGCTAGCACAGCAATCTGAGATCAAACTGCAAGGCAGCATCCAGGCTTGGGGAGGGGTGCCTGCCATTGCCCAGGCTTGAGTAGGTAAACAAAGTGGCTGGGAAGCTCGAACCTGGGTGGAGCCCACTGCAGCTCAAGGAGGCCTGCCTGCCTCTGTAGACTCCACCTCTCGGGGCAGGGCACAGAAAAACAAAAGGCAGCAGAATCCTCTGCAGACTTAAATGTCCCTGTCTGACAGCTTTGAAGAGAAGAGTGGTTCTCCCAGCACGCAGCTGGAGATCTGAGAACAGACAGACTGCCACCTCAAGTGGGTCCCTGACACCCGAGTAGCCTAACTGGGAGGCACCCTCCAGTAGGGGCAGACTGACACCTCACATGGCCGGGTACTCCTCTGAGACAAAATTTCCAGAGGAACGAGCAGGGAGCAACATTTGTTGCTCACCAATATCCACTGTTCTGCAGCCTCCACTGCTGATACACAGGCAAACAGGGTCTGGAGTGAACCTCCGGCAAACTCCAATAGACCTGCAGCTGACGGTCCTGGCTGTTAGAAGGAAAACTAACAAACAGAAAGGACATCCACACCAAAATGACATCTGTACATCACCATCATCAAAGACCAAAGGTAGATAAAACCACAAAGATGGGGAAAAAAACAGAGCAGAAAAACTGGAAACTAAAAATCAGAGCACCTCTCCTCCTCCAAAGGAACGCAGCTCTGCACCAGCAATGGAACAAAGCTGGATGGAGAATGACTTTGACAAATTGAGAGAAGAAGGCTTCAGATGATCAAACTAATCTGAGCTAAAGGAGGGAGTTCGAACCCATGGCAAAGAAGTTAAAAACCTTGAAAAAAAATTAGATGAATCACTAACTAGAATAACCAATGCAGATAAGTCCTTAAAGGACGTGATCGAGCTGAAAACCAAGGCACAAGAACTACGTGATGAATGCACAAGCCTCAGTAGCCGATTCGATCAACTGGTAGAAAGGGTATCAGTGATGGAAGATCACATGAATGAAATGAAGTGAGAAAAGAAGTTTAGAGAAAAAAGAATAAAAAGAAATGAACAAAGCCTCCAAGAAATATGGGACTATGTGAAAAGACCAAATCTATGTCTGATTGGTGTACCTGAAAGTAACGGGGAGAATGGAACCAAGTGGGAAAACACTCTGCAGGATATTATCCAGGAGAAGTTCCCCAATCTAGCAAGGCAGGACAACATTCAAATTCAGGAAATACAGAGAACACCACAAAGATACTCCTCGAGAAGAGCAACTCCAAGACACATAATTGTCAGATTCACCAAAGTTGAAATGAAGGAAAAAATGTTAAGGGCAGCCAGAGAGAAAGACTGGGTTACCCACAAAGGGAAGCCCATCAGACAAACAGCTGATCTCTCAGCAGAAACTCTACAAGCCAGAAGAGAGTGGGGGCCAATATTCAACATTCTTAAAGAAAAGAATTTTCAACCCAGAATTTCATATCCAGCCAAGCTAAGCTTCATAACTGAAGGAGAAATAAAATACTTTACAGACAAGCAAATGCTGAGAGATTTTGTCACCACCAGGCCTGCCCTAAAAGAGCTCCTGAAGGAAGCACTAAACATGGAAAGGAACATCCGGTACCAGCCACTGCAAAAACATGCCAAATTGTAAAGACCATCAAGGCTAGGAAGAAACTGCATCAACTAACGAGCAAAATATCCAGCTAACATCATAATGACAGGATCAAATTCACACATAACAATATTAACCTTAAATGTAAATGGGCTAAATGCTCCAATTAAAAGACACAGACTGGCAAATTGGATAAAAAGTAAAGACCCATCAGTGTGCTGTATTCAGGAAACCCATCTCACATGCAGAGACACACACAGGCTCAAAATAAAGGGATGGAGGAAGATCTACCAAGCAAATGGAAAACAAAAAAAGGCAGGGGTTGCAATCCTAGTCTCTGATAAAACACACTTTAAACCAACAAAGATCAAAAGAGACAAAGAAGGCCATTACATAATGGTAAAGGGATCAATTCAACAAGAACAGCTAACTATCCTAAATATATATGCACCCAATACAGGAGCACCCAGATTCATAAAGAAAGTCCTTAGAGACCTACAAGGAGACTTAGACACCCACACATTAATAATGGGAGACTTTAACACCCCACTGTCAACATTAGATAGATCAACGAGACAGAAAGTTAACAAGGATATCCAGGAATTGAATCCAGCTCTGCACCAAGTGGACCTAATAGACATCTACTGAACTCTCCACCCCAAATCAACAGAATACACATTCTTCTCAGCACCACACCACACTCATTCCAAAATTGACCACACAGTTGGAAGTAAAGCACTCCTCAGCAAAAGTAAAAGAACAGAAATTATAACAAACTGTCTCTTAGACCACAGCACAATCAAACTAGAACTCAGGATTAAGAAACTCACTCAAAACTGCTCAACTACATGGAAACTGAACAACCTGCTCCTGAATGACTACTGAGTACATAACGAAATGAAGGCAGAAATAAAGATGTTCTTTGAAACCATGGAGAACAAAGACACAACATACAAGAATCTCTGGGAAACATTCAAAGCAATGTGTAGAGGGAAATTTATAGCACTAAATGCCCACAAGAGAAAGCAGGAAAGATCTAAAATTGACACTCATATCACAATTAAAAGAACTAGAGAAGCAAGAGCAAATACATTCAAAAGCTGGCAGAAGGCAAGAAATAACTAAGATCAGAGGAGAACTGAAGGAAATAGAGACACAAAAAACCCTTCAAAAAATCAATGAATCCAGGAGCTGGTTTTTTTTTGAAAAGATCAACAAAATTGATAGAATGCTAGCAAGACTAAGAAAGAAGAAAAGAGAGAAGAATCAAATAGATGCAATAAAAAATGTTAATGGGTATATCACCACCAATCCTACAGAAATACAAACTACCATCAGAGAATACTGTAAACACCTCTACACAAATAAACTAGAAAATCTAGAAGAAATGGATAAATTCCTGGACACATACGCCCTCCCAAGACTAAACCAGGAAGAAGTTGAATCTCTGAATAGACCAATAACAGGCTCTGAAATTGAGGCAATAATTAATAGCTTACTAACCAATAAAAGGCCAGGACCAGATGGATTCACAGCCGAATTCTACCAGAGGTACAAGGAGGAGCTGGTACCATTCCTTCTGAAACTACTCCAATCAATAGAAAAAGAGGGAATCCTCCCTAACCTATTTTATGAGGCCAGCATCATCCTGATACAAAAGCCTGGCAGAGAGACAACAAAAAAAGAGAATTTTAGATCAATATCCCTGATGAAAAGAGATACAAAAATCCTCAATAAAATACTGGCAAACTGAATCCAGCAGCACATCAAAAAGCTTATCCACCATAATCAAGTGGGCTTCATCCCTGGGATGCAAGGCTGGTTCGACATATGCAAATCAAGAAACGTAATCCAGCATATAAACAGAAACAATGACAAAAACCATACGACTATCTCAATAGATGCAGAAAAGGCCTTCCACAAAATTCAACAACCTTCATGCTAAAAACTCTCAATAAATTAGGTATTGATGGGATGTATCTCAAAATAATAAGAGCTATTTATGACAAATCCACAGCCAATATCATACTGAATGGGCAAAAACTGGAAGCATTCCTTTTGAAAACTGGCACAAGAAAGGGATGCCCTCTCTCACCACTCCTATTCAACATAGTGTTGGAAGTTCTGGCCGGGGCAATTAGGCAGGAGAAGAAAATAAAGGATATTCAATTAGGAAAAGAGGAAGTCAAATTGTCCCTGTTTGCAGATGACATGATTGTATATCTAGAAAACCCCATCATCTCAGCCCAAAATCTCCTTAAGCTGATAAGCAACTTCAGCAAAGTCTCAGGATACAAAATCAATGTGCAAAAATCATAAGCATTCTTATATACCAATAACAAACAAACAGAGAGCCAAATCATGAGTGAACTCCCATTCACAATTGCTTCAATGAGAATAAAATACCTAGGAATCCAACTTACAAGGGATGTGAAGGACTTCTTCAAG
Organism: Pongo abelii; assembly: GCF_028885655.2. NCBI lineage: Eukaryota > Metazoa > Chordata > Mammalia > Primates > Hominidae > Pongo > Pongo abelii. The sequence goes on along the minus strand of NC_071990.2, from coordinate 81,713,422 downwards.
GAGAACTACAAACCACTGCTCAATGAAATAAAAGAGGATACAAACAGATGGAAGAACATTCCATGCTCATGGGTAGGAAGAATCAATATCGTGAAAATGGCCATACTGCCCAAGGTAATTTATAGATTCAATGCCATCCTCATCAAGCTACCAATGACTTTCTTCACAGAATTGAAAAAAACTACTTTAAAGTTCATCTGGAACCAAAAACAAGCCCACATTTCCAAGTAAATCCTAAGCCAAAAGAACAAATCTGGCGGCATCATGCTACCTGATTTCAAACTATACTACAAGGCTACGGTAACCAAAACAGCATGGTACTGGTACCAAAACAGAGATACAGACCAATGGAACAGAACAGAACCCTCAGAAATAATGCTGCGTATCTACTACTATCTGATCTTTGACAAACCTGACAAAAACAAGCAATGGGGAAGGATTCCCTATTTAATAAATGGTGCTGGGAAAACTGGCTAGCCATACATAGAAAGCTGAAACTTGATCCCTTTCTTACACTGTATACAAAAATTAATTGAAGATGGATTAAAGACTTAAACAGTAGACCTAAAACCATAAAAACCCTAGAAGAAAATCTAGGCAATACTATTCAGGACATAGGCATGGGCAAAGACTTCCTCTCTAAAACACCAAAAGCAATGGCAACAAAAGCCAACATTGATAAATGAGATCTAATTAAACTAAAGAGCTTCTGGACAACAAAAGAAACTACCATCAGAGTGAACAGGCAACCTACAGAATGGGAGAAAATTTTCACAACCTACTCATCTGACAAATGGCTAATATCCAGAATCTACAATGAACTCAAACAAATTTACAAGAAAAAAACAACCCCATCAAAAAGTGGGCAAAGGATATGAACAGACACTTCTCAAAAGAAGACATTTATGCAGTCAAAAGACACATGAAAAAATGCTCATCATTACTGGCCATCAGAGAAATGCAAATCGAAACCACAATGAGACACCATCTCACACCAGTTAGAATGGCAATCATTAAAAAGTCAGGAAACAACAGGTGCTGGAGAGGATGTGCAGAAATAGGAACACTTTTACACTGTTGGTGGGACTGTAAACTAGTTCAACCATTGTGGAAGTCAGTGTGGCAATTCCTCAGGGATCTAGAACTAGAAATACCATTTGACCCAGAAATCCCATTACTGGGTATATACCCAAAGGATTATAAGTCATGCTGCTATAAAGACACACGCACATGTATGTTCATTGCGGCACTATTCACAGTAGCAAAGACTTGGAACCAACTTAAATGTCCAACAATGATAGACTGGATTAAGAAAATGTGGCACATATACACCATGGAATACTATGCAGCCATAAAAAAGGATGAGTTCATGTCCTTTGTAGGGACATGGATGAAGCTGGAAACCATCATTCTCAGCAAACTATCGCAAGGACAAAAAACCAAACACCGCATGTTCTCACTCATAGGTGGGAATTGAACAATGAGAACACATGGACACAGGAAGGGAACATCAGACACCGGGGCCTGTTGTGGGGTCGGGGGAGAGGAGAGGGATAGCATTAGGAGATATACCTAATGTTAAATGATGAGTTAATGGGTGCAGCACACCAACATGGCACATGTATACATATGTAACCTTCACATTGTGCACATGTCCCCTAAAACTTATAGTATAATAAAAAAGAAAGAAAATGATTTTTGACAGATTATAACATGTATCTCAAGGAAATAATATGTGAGTTAAATTTTAATATCCAGAGTAACTAAATTTCAAGCCACAGACAGCAGTTATAAGCATAAATTCAGAGGCCACAGACAGCAGTTATGAGGCCACAGACGGCAGTTATGAGCATGAATTTAGAGACATTATTTCCTTTTACTCTTTCTGTGGAATATAAAAGAAAATGAGCTGGCAACATATGTATTGAGTAGCTACAATTTAAGGATTAGCAGTCACTATTAAATATTTTTAGCAATAAGATTAAATGATGAAGATGAAAGTTAAATAACAGTATGTATATAAGGTACTCAGGAAGGTCAGACTGTTGAAAAAATGATGTGATCATGAAAGCACAGTTTGAAGTGACACTTTTTGAAATAAGAGGTTACCAGCCGAGAAATGCAACAATTAAGAGCTGAAATGGGTGGAGAAATTGATGCTTGCCTCAAAAACTCCAGAAAGAAATATCCCCACAGATACCTCTAGATCTAACTATCAATTTGCAAGAAAAAAGGAGCAGAGAAACATATTTAATGACATCACAAATCATATAAAAATTTTACAGAATAAGTGTCTTTAATAAATGCAAGATGTAAAAATATAAAGAAGACTATTACAGATTGAGAGATTCAACAGTGGTATAAATCAAGTGCAGTTTATTGAACTAATATTCTTTTTTAAGCAAATCATTTTGTCATTTTTGAAACTATTCGGAAAAAGTTACTTCGAAAAAATCAAAATATTGTAAAATTACCTTTGGACGTTTTCTGTGTTCTAATGGTAATGTTGTTACAAAAATTGGTTTGAGTTCCTGTTCTGGGAAGATAGAGTGAACATACTTTTCCCTATTCTTCCTGCTAGATAAAAATAAAGATCCTGGACATTATATGTAATATAAATATAGAAAACTCTAAAAGGTGAAGAGAAGAGAACTGACTCTCTAAGGACTTTAAACCTAAGAAATAACAAGGTAGTAAATTTTGCTTCCTATACCTGAGACTTGAAAATGAACAAGCAAATAACCTGGAAATGGCAACAAGCATAGATCCCCCACCTAAACATAAAAACAAAAGCCCCAATAAAAGCCTGCTCTCTTTTACCAAAGGACCAGGAAAGTAGTAGCCTAGTATGATAAAAATTCTTCAACAATAACCACTGTAATTCATAACACAAAATATTTGTGTCCCCCAACACACCTATTCCAGCAAAGACTGAAAGGGGAGCCTAGATCTCTACCCTCATCATGCTGTAATGAGGCAATGAGGCAACCTAATTTATCTGCTGATGTAGTGTTAGAGGAGGCCAAGTAGGGGACCTAGACTATCGACTTTGCACAGAAATAATGAGCCTACCTGTTCCACACTCGTTTCAGTAGAGACCATGCAGGGAATCTGCACTTCCTCCCACTGGAAGTGATAAAGTATCCCATCTTCTCCCCAGTGGGGTGGTGTTCAAGGGATTCTAATGGACAGGACTTTTACCACTGCCAAGTATAAAGTGTCTACTCTTCTAGTGCTACTAGTAGAGGCAAAGTGGGGAAGAGTAACAAGGCACAATTACCTCTCCCAGCCAGTGGAAGTCTGGTGGCAAGCCAGAACTCCCCCTCTGGCCAGCAGTAATAAGGAACCACTCCTTCCTTTAGGTGTCAACAGAGGTAGACTTTGGAACCTAGATTTCTATCTCTACCTAGAAGTAACAAGGTGGTACCAGAAGGAAGTGGCACTTTCTTCAAGTGCTGAAAGAAAAGAAAGGTTAACCTAGGATTCTATATTTAGGGAGGAAAAAAATATTTAGGAATGAAAGGGAAACCGAGTAATTTTTAAACAAAAGATAACTAAGCAAATTAGACAGCAAACCTACCCTAAAAGAATGGTTAAAGGATGTACTCTAAATGGAAAGGAAATGATAAAAGAAGGAACTTTCAAACATTGGGATGGAAAGAAGAACACAATAATAAATCCCAATATGGGTAAATACAATAGATTCTTTTTCTCCTTGAAATTTCTGAATTGATAGTTGAAAAAAAATTGGAACAATGTCTAATGTGATTCTGAATGTATGTAGGGAAAAATTAAGGCAATTATAAATAGAGGCAAGTAACGGGACACAAAGGGAGTTTAGCTTTCTATATTTCACTCAAACTGGTGAAATGACCATATCAGTAGACTATAAGATTTGGACATGTAATGTCATACCTAGAGCAGCCACTAGAAACCTATGCAAAAAAATACAGAAAAACCACATAGGTAAACAAAAATATAATTCTAAGAAAATATTAATGTAACCCATCAGAAGGCAGGAATAAAGAACAGAGAAACAAAAGCAGAACAAACAAAAAACAAAACAAAAAAATAGTGGCAGATTGAAGCCCTAACATAATAATTACATTAAGTGTAAATGATTTAAGTACACCAATTAAAACACACTGGCAGAGTGGATCTTAAAAAAATTGTGTGCTATATACAAGAAACTCATTTTGAATATAATGATATCAATAGGTTAAAGTGAAAGGATGGAAACGAATATACCATGTCAACATTAAACAAAAAAAGGGAATGACTATATGAATATCAAATACAGGCTAGAGCCAAAAATATCACATGAGCATATCAATTGATACAGAAAAAGCATTTGACAAAATTCAACACACATTCATATTAAGACTTTCAGAAAAATAGTTAATAGAGAGTAAATGGAAAACCCTGTTTTTCTATAATCACACACTTCTGATATCAAATGTGTTTTTTTCCCCACACCAAGACATTCTCCAATTCTCTGTGGACAGCTGTTGGCTGTGCTACAAGTCAATCCAATTCTGATGCTGTCTACTTGGAGTTAATGTCCAATCCACAAGTTAAAGGGCTTAGTCTCATAGACTGCCCATGACTTCAGACACGAATCACAAGTATTGGGTCCCCATTTTTGTTTGACTTGGCTACAACTTGGGGGCTTCCACAATCCCCTCTTCATATTAAATAATTTGCTATAACTTTTCACAGAACTCATGGAAACCCTTTATTTACTATTAGCAGTTTATTATAAAGGATGCAACCCAGGAACAACCAAACAGAAGAAATGCACAGGGCCAGGCAGGTAGGGGAGGCTGCATGGTGCTTCTATCCTCTCTCTGTGTATGGTGTTCTTCCAGAACCTTGGAAATGAAAGCTCTCCAAATCTTATTGTTTAGAGATGTTATGGAGGCTTTTATTACCTAAGCATGAGTAATTACATTATTCGCCATTGGTGATTAAGTCAAACTTCAGCCTCTCTCTTTTCCCAAAAGGTCAAGGGTTGATGCCAAAAGTTCTAGCTCTGTAGTCACACCTTGGTCTTTCTGGCAATCAACCCCAATTTTGAAGCTATCTAGGACCCCAACCACCAGTCATCTCATTAGCATATGTTAAAAGACTTTATCACTCCAGAGAATCAAAGGTCTTAGGAACTCTTGTGTCGGGAACCAGGGACCAAAACCAAATATTATAGCAAAAGATATTACCATTATCCCTAACATGCAAGAAATTTAAGAATTTTAGGAGTGCTGTTTCAGGAACCAAGGGCAGAAATCAATTGTGTATTTCCTATTATAACACAGAAGGGAATTTTTTTAATTGATAAGGAGCATCTGAAAATTATATAGGTAACATTACACTGAATTGTAAAAAACTGAATGTTTTCTTCCTAAGATGGGAACAATGCAAAGATGCCTGCTTTTAACACTCTTACTTAACATAACATTGTAAGTTATAGCAAGTGCAAAAAGACAAGAAAAAGAAATAAAAGTTATCTAAATCAGAAATGAAAAAATTGTTCTTATTTACAGAAACCACGATTACCTACATGGACATTCTCAGTAAGATGTTCAGGAAGAGCACAGGAAACAAGAGAATGAGAAAAAATAAAATGTTTTTATACATACTAGCAATGAACCTATGGGAACCAGAATTAAAAATATAATACCATTTAAAATCGCTCAAAAAATGAGAGATCTGTGTGTCAATCTAATAAATCATGGATAGGACTCATGCTGAAAGCTACCAAAGGGAAAAAAAAAAAACCACACTGAAGATCTAAATAAATGTAGAGACACACTGTGTTCACAGATTGAGTCACCATAGTAAAGATCTCAATTCTACCCCAAATGATACGCAGTTCAGTGCAATTTCTATCATCATTACAGTAAGATGATTATATATATATATAAACAAGATATTCTATAATTTATATGGGAAGGCAAAGGATCTAGAATAGTTAAATAATTTTGAAAAGCCATTATATAACTGCAATACTCAAAACTATGTAGTATCAGTAGAGGAACAGAGATACAGATCAATGAAAAATCATAGAAGTACACAAATATGCCTATTATTGACAAAGGTACAAAACAATAGCCTTTTCATTAAATAGTATAGGAGTAATTGAACACAAGTAGAAAGACAAAGTATGTTGACCCGAATTTCATATCTTATATAAAATTTAACTAAAAATGGATCTTGGACTTTAAATAAGACTTTTGGAAAAAGAATACAGAACAAAGTCCTCTGGGCCTAGGACAATATAAAAAGTTATCAGGACTTGATATTTAAAGCATAATTCATAAAAAGAGAAATAAACTGGACTTCATAATATTTAAAAATATTTGCCCTGTGAATATACTTTCAAGAGGATGTTTTCATGCTCCTGATAAAGACATACCTGAAACTGAGAACAAAAAAAAAAGGTTTAACTGGACTTACAGTTCCACATGGCTGGCAAGGCCTCAGAATCATGGCAGGAGGCGAAAGGATCTTCTTACATGGTTGCAGCAAGAGTAAATGGAAAGAAGCAAAAGCAAAAACCCCTGACAAAACCATCAAATCTCATGAGATTTATTCACTATCACAAGAATAGCATGTGAAAGACTAGCCCCCATGATTCAGTTACCTCCCCCTGGGTCCCTCCACATCACATATGAGTTCTGGGAGATACAGTTCAAGTTGAGATTTCAGTGGGTCACAGCCAAACAGTATCATTCTGTCCCTGGCCCCTCCAAATCTCATGTCTTCACATTTCAAAACCAATCATGCCTTCCCAACAGTCCCCCAAAGTCTTTACTCAATTCAACATTAACCTGAATGTCCACAGTGCAAAGTCTCATCTGATACAAGGCAAGTTCCTTCTGCGTATGAGCTTGTAAAATCAAAAGCAAGCCAGTTACTTCCTAGTGCAGTACAGGTATTAGGTAAATACAGCCTTTCCATATGGGAGAAATTGGCCAAAACAAAGGGGTTAAAGGTCCTATGCAAGTCCAAAATCCAGCAGGGCAGTCAAATTTTAAAGTGCCAAAATGATCTCCTTTCAGTCCTAGTCTCACATCCAGGTCACGCTGATGTTAGAGGTGGGTTTCCATGGTCTTGGGCAGATCCACTCCTGTGGCTTTGCAGGGTACAGCCTCCCTCCTGGATGCTTTGATGGGCTGATGTTGTGTGTCTGTGGCTTTTCCAGGTGCATGGTGCAAGCTATAGGTGGATCTACCATTCTGGGGTCTGGAGGAGGGTAGCCCTCTTCTCAGCTCCACTAGGTAGCACCCCAGTAGGGACTCTGTGTGGAGGCTCGGACCCCACATTTCTCTTTTGCACTGTCCTAGAAGAGGTTCTCCATGAGGGCCCCACCCCTGCATCAAACTTCTGCATGGGCATCCAGGTGTTTCCATGCATCTTCTGAAATCTAGGCAGAGGTTCTCAAACCTCAATTCTTGACTTCCGTGCACCCACATGCTCAATACCACATGGAAGGTGCCAAAGTGTGGTGCTTCCACTGTCTGAAGCCACAGACTAAGCTGTACATTGGTCCCTTTCAGCCACAGCTGGAGCAACTGGGACATAGGGCACCAAGTCCCTAGACTGCACACAGCGTGAGGACCCTGGTCCCAGCCCACACAACCATTATTTTCCTTCTGGACCTCTAGGCCTGTGATGGGAGGGGCTGCCAGGAAGTTCTCTGACATGACCTGGAGACATTTTATTCACGGTCTTGGGGATTAACATTAGGCTTCTTGCTACTTATGCAAATTTCTGCAGCCAGCTTGAATTTCTCCCCAGAAAATGTTTTTTCTTTTCTATCATATAGTCAGGCTGCAAATCTTCCAAACACTTATGCTCTGCTTCTCTTATAAACCTGAATGCCTTTAACATCACCCAAGTTACCTCTTGAATGCTTCACTGCTTAGAAATTTCTTCTGCCAGATACCCTAAATAATCTCTCTCAAGTTCAAAGTTCTACAAATCTCTAGGGCAGCGGCAAAATGCTGCCAGTCTCTGCTAAAACATGACAAGAGTCACCTTTGTTCCAGCTTCCAACAAGTTCCTCATCTCCATCTGAGATCACCTCAGTCTGAATTTTATTGTCAATATCACTGTCAACATTTTGGGTAAAGCCATTCAACTATTCTCTAGCAAGTTCCAAACTTTCCCACATTTTCCTGTTTTCTTCTAAGCCCTTCAAACTGTTCCAACCTCTGACTGTTATCCAGTTCCAAAGTCACATCCATATTTTCAGGTATCTTTTCAGCAATGCCCCACTCTACTGGTACCAATTTCTGTATTAGAGTTCTGTTAGAGGAACAGAACTAATAGGAGATCTCTCTCTCTCTCTCTCTATGTATATATATATATACACTTATAAAAAACATATATATAAACATGAATAAACACACACTCTCTCTCTGCCTCTCTCTCTCTCTATGTATATATATATATACACTTATAAAAAACATATATATAAACATGAATAAACGCACACTCTCTCTCTGTCTCTATCTCTCTCTCTCTATATATATAGTTTATTAAGTATTAACTTACATGATCACAAGGTCCCACATAGGCTGTCTGCATGCTGAGGAGCAAGGAGAGGAGACCCAAAACTGAAGAACTTGGAGTCCGACGTTCTAGGGCAAGAGGCATCCAGCACAGGAGAAAGATGTAGGCTGGTAGGTTAGGCCCATCTGTCCTTCTCACATTTTTCTTCCTGGTTTATATTTGCTGGCAGCTGATTAGATTGTGCCCACCAGATTAAGGGTGGATCTGCCTTCCCCAGCCCACTGACTCAAATGTTAATCTCTTTTGGCAACACCCTCATAGACACACACAGGATCAATACTTTGTATCCTTCAATCCAATCCAGTTGACACTCAGTATTAACCATCACAGGGGATATAATGACAAGCTACAGACTGAGATGAAATATTTTCAAACCATATATCTGACAAAGGTTTAGTGTCCATCCTAAAAACACAAGCACAGTAGTAAATCAAAATACAATAGTAAAACAAAAAGGAAACTGTTTATGTTAGTCCATTCTCACATTGTTATGAAGAAATGCCAGAGACTGGATAATTTAAAAAGAAAAGAGATTTAATTGACTCACAGTTCTGCATGGCTGGGAGGCCTCAGGAAACTTACAATCACAGAGGAAGGCACCTTTTCATAGGGTCCCAGGAGAGAGAGTGAGAGCCGAGCAAAAGGGGAAAAGCCCCTTATAATGCCAGCACCCCTGTGATTCAATTGCCTCCCACTGAGTCCCTCCTATGACGCGTGGGGATTATGGGAACTACAATTCAAGATGAAATTTGGGCGGGGACACAGCCAAGCCATATCACTGTCCAATTAAAATAAGACAAAAAACGTGGAGACAAATGTCACCAAAGATATACAGATAGTGAACAAACATATAAAAAGAGGTTCAACATCATTAGCCATTAGGGAAATATAAATCAAAATTATAGTGCCTAAAATAAAATTTAGTGACAATACCAAATGCTGGCATGGATGGGGAGAAACTGGATCACTCATAATTGCTGGTAAAAATAAAAAATTGTATAGTCACTCTGGAAATAATTTAACATACAAAAACCACACAACCCAAAAATTGTATGTACTCCTAGGCATTCGTCCCAGTAGAATGAAAACTTATCTTCACAAAAATATTTCACACAAGTGTTCATAACAGTTTTATTCATAATACCATAAACTGATGTTAACCCATGTCCTTCAAAGGGTAAATATATAAATAAACTATGGTATATCAACGCTATGAAATACTACTCAGCAATGAAAAGGAGTAAAAATTATGCAAACAGAAAATCAAATGTATCTTCAGAGAATTATACTGCATGGTTAAAAGCAACATAAAACATACATTGTATTATTCCATTTTCATAATATTTTAGAAATGACCAAATTATAGAAATGAAGGACAAATCAGAGGTTAAAAAGAGGATAGGTAGCATGTAAGGGGGTGTGGCTAAAGAACAGTGACATGAGGGATCCTTGTGATGATGGAAATATTCTATCTTTTGACTGTACCAAGGTCAATATTCTGATTGGGGATATTGTTCTGTAACAGTGGCAGACATTACAATTGGAGAGATACTGGAAAAATCCCAAATTTTAAAAAGTGCACAGCTCAAGATGGTCAGCTAGCATTTTATCTGAAAGAACCACAATTCAAAGGAAATGATGAGTGCTTCTCCAATCAGTATCTCAATCAGCAATTTTCATTCTGTTACATAGAACAATGAGTGTCTTTTTCATATATGTAAAAATAGTAGTCTCTTAACTGTTCTGATGAGTTTTTAGAAATAGGCTTTCATTGTTAAAAGCAAAGATACTCACAGTATGTGGATGAGCTAACAAATTTCAGAGATACTCTCAACAGTATGCTGGAGCTGATTCCTGCCAGCTCCCATGAACAGACGGTAAAATTTTTGTAAATTTTATGAGACAGTAGTTAAGCACAGCCTCAAATAAAATTTAAATTATAGAAACTTACAGTTAAATACATCAGATTAAAAATAAAAGTAATAAATACTCAAATCTCATTACTTCTTAGGTATTTTATGCCTTTTATTAGATATATTAATATAATTTTATTGTTAAAATATATTAATACTTTATTATAATGTTATTATATTTGTATGCTTTTCATAACGAATAATAGCCACATCTATTGTGGCTATATGGTGGAGATCCTATACAATGGTATGCTACTATACATCTTTTCCCAAGTCTTTGTTCAGTGACACCATGTTAATAGCTTGATATCAGTCATGGTGGGTGAATGTTTTAAGCTATAAAGATAAGCAAACACTACAAATCAGAACTTTCTATTTCTGGAGAGCTAGTTGTTAATATTTACCTACAAACCACTGGATAATACTCCCCACACTTGCCTACAAATGGTACAGGAAACTAGTGAGACCTGTAGCCTGTACTCACTAATCGATTCTTTAAGTATGCTCTTTCCAGCCATTGGTTCCTAATGTGCAGAGTCCTGACCTGGAATACCTAAAGTAACACAAATAGAACTTCACTGAGCTTAATTCATAGATTGTGTAAACTGACTTGTGCCTATTTGCAAATGAACTAACAATTAAAATATGTCTTTATATTTGCTAGAAATGAATTTAAAAATAATTTGTTCCTATTGTAGATAAATAGAGTACACAGGGAAAAATCTATAGCAGAAAATCAAAATTAGATCTATCATCTCCTCTCCTAAAAAGAACTATTTTTTAAACAATTTTGGTATTATTATTTATCTATAGGCTTATTATAATTGTCAATATTGTATATTGGCAATGTGCCTACAGTGTTAGTACATATTTTCCACATATTATCTTAGTGAATCATCAGTCACAGCAGTCCTATGAGGTATGTTCTTTTTACCATTAAACAAATGTGGTTAAAATGCAGAGAGATTAAGTAATTTATCCAAATGTCTCAAGGTACTAACTGCTTGGTGCTGAATTTTAAGCCCAGGCAATCTGGTTTTTAAGACCCCTCCCCTTTTTTTTCTAATTTTCTAGCCTGTTCTATTTTTTAAGAAGAGATTGTAGTCTCTCATATTTGTTGTTTTTTAATTTTAATTTTATTTCAAGTTCTGGGGTACATGCACCAAATGTGCAGGTTTGTTACATAGGTAAGTGTGTACCATGGTATTTTGCTCTACTTATCAACCCATCACCTAGGTATTGAGAGCAGCATGCATTAGCTATTTTCTCCTAATGCTCTCCCTCCCCACCATCCCAGCCCATGGCAGGCCCCAGTGTGTGGTTTTTTCCTTCCTGTGTCCATGTGTTCTCATTGTTCAGCTCCCACTTATAAGTGTGGGCATGAGGTGTTTGGTTTTCTGTTCCTGCATTAGTTTGCTGAGGATAATGCCTTCCAGCTCCATCCATGTCCCTGCAAAGGACATGATCTTGTTCATTTTTATGGTTGCATAGTATTCCATGGTGTATATGTGCCACATTTTCTTTATCCAGTCTATCATAGATGGGCATTTGGGTTGATTCCATGTCTTTACTATTGTGTATAGTGCTGCAATGAACATACGCGTGCCTGTACCTTTATGCAAAAGTCACAAGCATTCCTATACACCAACAGCAGGCAAGCAGAGCCAAAACATAACTAATTCCCATTCACAATTGCTACAAAGAGAATAACATACCTAGGAATACAGCAAACAAGAGAAGTGAAGAGCTTCTTCAAGGAGAACTACAAACCACTACTCAAGGAAATGAGAGGACACAAACAAATGGAAAAGCATTCCATGCTCATGGATAAGAGGAATCAATATTGTGAAAATGGCCATACTGGCCAAAATAATTTATAGATTCAATGCTATTCCCATTTAATTACCATTGACATTCTTCACACAATTAGAAAAAACTATGTTAAAATTCGTATGGAAGCAAAAAAGAGATGGTATAGCCAAGACAATCCTAAGCAAAAAGAACAAAGCTGGAAGCATCATACTACCAGACTTCAAACTAGACTACAAGACTACGGTAACCAAAATGACATGGTACTTGCACAAAAACAGACACATAGTCCAGTGGAACAGAATAGAGAACTTAGAAATAAGGCCGCACATCTACAACTGACTGATATTCAGCAAACATGACAAAAACAAGCAATGGGGAAAGGATTCCCTATTTAGTAAATGATGCTGGGAGAACTGGCTAGCCATATGCAGGAAATTGAAACTGGACCCCATTCATTATACCCTATACAAAAAATTAATTTAAGATAAATTAAAGACTTAAATGTAAAACCCCAAACTATAAAAACCCTTGGAAAATCTAGGCAATAACATTCAGGACACAGGCATGGGCAGAGATTTTAAGACAAAATCCCCAAAAGCAATTGCAACAAAAGCAAATATTGACAACAAGATCTAATTAAATGAAAGAGCTTCTGCACAGCAAAAGAAACTATCATCAGAGTAAACAGACAATCTACGGAATGGGAGAAAATGTTTGTGATCTATCCCACCTGACAAATTCTCATATCAAGAATCTACAAGGAACTTAAGCAAATTTACAAGAAAATAACCCCATTAAAAATTGGGTGAAGGACATGAATAGTCTCTCTTAAATATTCTTGAGAAATTTTATTTTGAAAAGCATCATGACGCTTCATAAGACAGATGTGTCATAATTTATATCTGTATTTTGAAAAATGTTATAGTTTCTTAATTCCTGAGAGGTCTCCATTCAATATCAGAATTTCAATATCAAAGAATTATATACTAGGTGGTAGTTTACAAAAAGATGTGTACTAGTAATTATTATAACCAATAGTTACACATTGCTCTATGGATCACAGCAAATACTCTGATATTTGACCCTCAGAAACCATGAAATGACATGTCTATGATTTTACTAGTAGGTCTTAAAAGACTCAGAAAATAAATCTAAGTCTCTCGACTCAAACCCCTCTGCCCTTTGTACCTTACTTTCCTCCTTACCTTGTTCAGTGAATAAGAGTCATAAATTTCAAAGGAAATGGGATTCATCATCATCTGAGAGTAACAGAAGAGGATTCATCGAAGTGGCTAAATTTTAACTCAATTTTGACACATAAACATAATAGATTAAAATCAGAGATAATACTTTTGGCATAAAAAGAACAGCATCATCCAATATTTAAAGGGAAAAAAAGTACAAGATAGAACTAGGAAATATCAACTCAACAAGGACAACCCTTTTCCTGGAATAAGAGATATAAGATTAATATCCATTCACTGAAAGATTATAAAGACCAAGAAGTACAGAACTTATTAGGTAGGCAATAGAGAATTAAAGCATTTGACTCGAAAAATAATATGCTGCCAATAATGTACAAGGATATTAAGGGCAATAGCAGTGTTCAGGACAGAGAGGACGGCATAGTAAAATATTGTTATGGTTTAAGTGGACATAAGGTAGACCTTTACTAGAGTTACAGTAGAGTGAAAGAGAAAGAAGGGGTGCATTGATTTATTAGAAAAACAGACAATAGTTACTTTTACGTACTTACTGAACAACAATTACTATTTTACAGGCACTGCATTAGACACATGACATATGTTATTAGTATTTTAAATCATTTTATGAGCTATTATTATGTCTTTTAACTAATTATGTGGTTGCTATTAGTGCCCAATTTAAGAGAAAAGGAAACTGAGACTTGGCTGTTGAATAATTTAATCAAGGCCAAACAGAAAATAAATGCAGGACCAACATAAAAAGAGCTATAGTGGTTCTTACCATACGGTACAAGAAACAGAGAAGAATAAATAATTGCTCAAAATTCAACCCTGTATGGTCTTCTTTAAAAGTAACAGTGTATTGGCTGGGGTGATGGCTCATGCCTATAATCCTAGCACTTTGAGAGGTAGAGAGAGGTGAATCACTTGAGCCAGGAGTTCAAGACCAGCCTGGCCAACAGGGTGAAACACTGTCTCTAACAAAAATACAAAAATGAGCCTGGTGTGTTGGAGCACACCTGTAATCCCAGCTACTCGGGAAGCTGAGGCACAAGAATTGCTTGAACCCACTTGAACCCGGAAGGTGGAGGTTGCAGTGAGCCAAGATCATGCCACTGCACTTCAGCCTGGATGACAGAGACTCTGTCTCAAAATAATAATAATAGTAATAATAAATAAATAAATAAATAAAAACTACAGTATATTCCAGGCTTAAGAATTGATAATTATCTCAACCTCTTACTAGTTGTATTACTTTGGAAAACTTGTTTAACTTCTCTGAGTTTCAGATATGTCATTTGTGAAACAAAATGTTAATAACAAATGAACCATTTTTGTAAAAATTAGATGAGGAAATGTTCACTAATCTTCACAGTACCTACTATTAGCTAAGGTTCAGTATGGGAAAGTTATAATAATTTTTCCAGTTTGGAGGTATTGATATTAAATCCTATTTTTTTACCTTGCAAAAACATGTAACTGTGTGCTGGAACACATAAGTAGGAATGTCTGGAAAGCTATTGGGAGTGTGGGCCTGTGTCTCAGGAAAAAGATTAGTACTGAAGTGATAAACTGTAATGAAGTGATAAGCCGTACAGTTCAAAATGCATGTGAGAACAGCATCTTATACAAAGTGACTGTAAGAGATCAGTAGAGAGTCAAAGCAGAATTAGAGAATATCTGTATTCACTAAACAGGATAAAGAGACTATAAAAAGAAAAAAAAGCATAATTTCAAGAAAGCAAAAGAAGAGTTATGTATTCTCAAGTACATTCTATACCTTCCTTATTGTGCTTATTTATTTTTAGCAGCTTTCTAAAGGTGTAATTTGCATATTCTAATTCATCCATTTTTAAATACACAGTTCAATGAATTTTGACAAATGTATATAAGCATATCCCCACCATGAAAATCAACTTATAGAACATTTCCATCTCCCAAATGTTTCATTTCTCTTTGTACTCCTAGCCCTAGGCAATCAATGATCTGCTTCCAGTAAATATAATTTTGCATTCTAGAATTTTATAAAAATAGAAATACTTGTTTGATTTATTTCATTAAAAATGAGTTTTTGGAATTTGTCTATATTATTACATATAAGAGTAGTTTGTTCTCTTGTATTGCTAGACAACATTTAATAGAGTATAATTTAGTTAAATAAATATGCCCCAATTTGTTTATCCATTCACCAGTTAATGATCATTTGTTTCTAGTTTTTGACAATTATTAGTTATACTGCTACACACATTCATGTGTAAGTCTTTGTCAACACATTTCATTCAGTCTTGTATAAAAACCTAATAGTGGAATTACTGGGTCATATGCTGGTCATATATTTAACTACCTAAAAAACTGCTTAACATTTTTCCAATGTTGCTGTTTTGATTTTGAATGTTTACCAGTAATATTTAAGAGGTCTATTTGCTTTACATCTATGCCAAAATTTGTATTGCTAGTCTTACTCAGTTTTAGTCATTCTATGTTTTTGTGTAGTAGTATTCAATAGTGATTTTATTTTTAATTTCCTGTTGATTGGTTGCGCATTGGGCATGTGAATAGCTTCTTTTGTTAAGTGTCTATTCAAATCTTGTGATAGACACTTCTAATAATTGTTTTGTAAAAATAAGCTAAATACTTATCTTCACTCAGAATATTTTCCTGACATTGGTGGGTTGCTGTTTATTTTCCTAACCATGCCTTTCAAAGGGTAATAGCTTTTAATTTTGTTGTGGTCTAAGTTATCATTTTTTAACAGCTGTTATCTTTGTGTTCCATTTTTTAAAGTTTGCCTAAATCAAAGTCAAATATTTTCTCCTATGTTTTCTTTAAAATTTTGTATGGTTTTATCTCTTTGTGGTAAATCCTTATTTCATTTTTTCTCAGTTTTCATTTCAATTACAGGTTTAATTTTCTTACACTAGCAGTAGGGTTCAGTCACTCGCAACACAGTTTTCAGGTCTACACCCCACCCAGATGAATAAATCTGGCCGCCAGAGTTAGGAACTTAGAGACATCTACCCAATTGGCAGACTGGGCTCCCTGTTTTGTGACAGCATCATTTAAAAGGACCATTCAGGCATTTGCCCATATATACATAACTTAAAGTTATCTGTCTGTCTGTCTATCTATCTATCTATCTATCTATCTATCTGTCTATCTATCTATCTATCTATCTATCCATCCATCTATATTGCTAGTTGCCAGGTGCACTCTCTCGCTCACTCCCTTACTCACTCTCTCCTCTCACTCTCATCTCTGTCTGCCTGACTCTTCATGCATGCATCGCAAAACCTGGGACTCAACATTCCCTTCTCAGGATCTGTAAGTAAAATATTTTAAACTTATTTTCTATGATGGTGGCGTATTGAATGTGTGCCTTCCATCAAAAGCACTAGGGTCTGCCCCAGGCCAGCTTTTCCCTCAGATGCTGGAGAACACAAAGTCAACCTCCCAGTGCTGGAGTGATAGTCAGGTGGGCATAAACTGGACATAAGTCAGACAAGATCCATAAGGGTATCTGGTATCTGCCAGTATAAATGATTTTCCTGTGTGACGTACTCCCTGGTCATGGGTTGGACAACAAGTCATTAGGTCATCTGCCAGGTAAAAACATCCAGCTCTCCTTCATTTCCCCTTAGGGCAGATTGCTAGCAGCTCTGGTATGGTATTGGAACGCTAATTTATCTGGGCGCTCCCAAAACACTGTTATGTTTAGATATAAGATCGCTTTTGAGTTGATTTTTTTTTTTTCTTTTTTTTGAGACGGAGTCTTGCTCTGTCACCCAGGCTCAACCTTGGCTCACTGCAGGCTCAACCTTGAGTGCAGTGGCTCAACCTTGGCTCACTGCAAGCTCTGCCTCCTGGGTTCACGCCATTCTCCTGCCTCAGTCTCCTGAGTAGCTGGAACTACAGGCGCCTGCCACCACGCGAGGCTAATTTTTTGTAATTTTTAGTACAGACGGGGTTTCACCGTGTTAGCCAGGATGGTCTCGATCTCCTGACCTCGTGATCCGCCCGCAGACATATGAAACGGGGCTCAACATCACTGATCATCAGAGAAATGCAAATAAAAACTACAATGAGATGTTATCTCACCCCAGTTAAAATGGCTTATATCCTAGAGACAAGCAATAACAAATACTGGTGAGATGCGCAGAAAAGGGAACCCTGGTACACTGTTGTTGGGAATGTAAATTAGCACAATTACTATGGAGAAAAGTTTGGAGGTTCCTCAGAAAACTGAAAAATGGGCTACCATATGATTCAGCAATCCCACTGCTGGATATATACCCAAAAGAAAGGAAATCAGTATATCGAAGAGATATCTGCACTTCCATGTTTGCTGCAGCACTGTTTACAAAGGTAATATTTGGAAGCAACCTATATGTCCATCAACAGATGAATGGATAAAGAAAATGTGGCACATATAAACAGTGGAGTGCTATTCAGCCATAAAATAGAATGAGATACTGTCATTTGCAACATGAATGGAACTGGAGATTATTACATTATGTAAAATAAGCCAGGCACAGAAAGAGAAACGTAACATGTTCTCAGTTATTTGTGTGATCTAAATTCAAAACAATTGAACTCATGGAACTAAAGAGTAGAAGGATGGTTATCAGAGGCTGGGAAGGGTAGACAGGGGCTGAGGAGGAAGGGGGAATGGTAAATGCTTAGAAAGAATGGTAAATGGTTAGAAAGAATGGTAAATGGTAAGAAAGAATGATAAATGGTTAGAAAGAATGAATAACACCTACTATTTGATAGCACAACAGGGTGATTATAGTCAATAACTTAATTGGACATTTGAAAATAAGAGTGTAATTAGATTGTTTAACACAAATGATAAATGCTTGAAGGGTATGGATAACCCATTCTTCATGATATGATTATTTCATGCCATATGTCTGTATCAAAACATCTCATAAAGCCGATAAATATGTACAATTATGTAACCACAAAAATAAAAAGTCAAAAAGTACAAAAATATAAAATAGTACCAAATGGAAAAAATCATTGCATTAAATGTATAGATCAATTTAAGCATTATTGTCACTGTAACAAATAGTTTTTCAATGTATAACAAATATTGCTTCATATATTCAATTTCTCTCTAAAAGTTATTTGTCATTTTCATTGTAGAGGATTTCCAAAAGTAATTTGTGGTTTTCATTGTAGAGGATTGCACATATTTAATTAATTACTGAGTATTCTATTGTAAAAACACTTGGTTTTTAATTTCCTAATTGTTCATTACTGGTATATAGAAATGCAATTTATTTTGTATATTGCCCTTGTTTCTTGCAAGCTTGGTAAGTTCACTCTTTAGTTCTAGTAGTCGTTTTGTAGACACCTATTATGTATACTATCATGTCATCTGTGACCAAAGACAATTTTACTTTTCTTTCTGTTTTGTATGTCTTTTATATTCTTTTCTTGCTTTGTTCGACTGACTAGGATTCTAGTACAACAGCTAACAGAAGTGATGACAGGATAACCCATCTCATATTACTGACCTTTACCTAGAAATAATTTTGTTATTAACCAGTCTAAGTAGCTATAAATTTTGGTTTCTGTCCTTTATCAGTTTAAGGGAGTATTTAAAATTACTACTTTGCTGGCCATCTTTACTAATATGAATGCATGTTGAGTTTTTCAACTGAGGCAAATTTTCTCTTTTATATGCTATTGATATGGTGAAATACACGATTTGATTTTTTGATGTTAATCCAAATGTTCATTCCTAGGATAAAACACCTTTAGTAATGAGATAGCATTCTTTTTATATACAACTAAAGTTTATTTTCAAGTGGTATGTTAAGATATGTGGACCTATATTAACGGGAGAAATTTGTGTTTAATATTGTTTGAAACAATTGTTTGGTTTAGTGTCAGATAATACCAGCCTCATAAAATAAGTTGGAATGTATTCCTTTCCCCTCTGCTTTCTGAAAGAGTTGTTTAGCATTGTTTATTTATTGAAAGTAAAAAAAAAATCACCACGTATCACAACAGGGCCTAAATTTCTGTTGAAAGGATTTTAATTACAAATTCAATTTATTTATAAATATAGGGATATTAGGTTTTCTATTCCTTTGAATACTGCTTTTGATAATCCATGCTTTTAAAGGATTTACCTACTTTAACTTGTCAAATTCATTGGAATACATTTATTTCTGGTATTCATTTATTATCTTTTTCAGTGTGAGATCTGTAGTGATGTCCCCTTTTATTATTGACATTTGAATTGTGACTTTTCTTTTTTCTTCTTGATTAGCTAAGAGGTTTTTCCAATTTTATTAATCTTTTAAAACTCGTATTTTGGTTTCACTGAATTTTCTCTATAGTTTTGTTTTCTATTTCACTGATTTCTTCTTTTATCATTTTTTAAAATTTATTTGCCTTTAAATGCAACTTATCTTGCTTTTCTAGCTTTTAAGATGGAGACTTAGATCATTATTTTTAGGTCTTCCTTATCATCTCATATTCACACATGAAATAAATTTTACTTTTTTATTTGACCTGCCTAAATATTTACATGTTGTGTTCTCATTTTCAATTCAAAATATTTTTCTTAATTTCAATTATAAATAATTGCAACTTTTGGACTGCTGGATCATTTAAACACATGTTATTTAAATTCAATCATTTTCAATTGTCCAGATATCACTTTTGTAATTTGTTTCTAATTAATTTTTGTCAGATTTGTATAATTTTATTCTTTGTACACTTATTAAAATATCTTATAGCACTTCCCATGAAACATTTTGACGTAGGTTCTACGTACACTGGCAAAGAATGTATACTCTTCTGCTTTTAGTGGAGTATTTTATAAATGTCAATAAAAGTAAGTTAATTTATAAAGTTGTTCATACATTTTCTGATTTTTCATCTACTTATTCCGTCAATTACTGAGTGAGAAGTATTATAATCTTCAACTATAACTGATACATTGTCTATTTTCCTTTCAATCTGTCAGTTTTTGCTTTTATATTTTGGAGATTTTTTAGTAGATAAGTATACATTTATCATTGCTATTTTTGTTGCATTGATGTTATCATTATGAAATCTCCCTTTCATCTCTAGTAATACTTCCCATATTACTAAAATTATATTTTATTTGTTATTAATATAGTCAACCAGCTCGATGATATTTATTGGTTTATGGGATATGTATCTGCGTGTTTTTATTTAAAGTCTATCTCTTTTAGACAATTATATAAGTGGCTCTTTCTTATCAATTATGGTAATCTCTGCCTATTAATAAGAATGTTCAGTCCATTTATATTTAATATAATAATATATGGTTGGATTTAGATCTGCTTTTTTTCAGTTGCATTTGTCTAATGTGGGTTTTTTTCTGTATTTTACATCTTCTTTTGAGTTAAGAAGATTTTTAGTATAATGTTTTAGATTTTTGACTTTCAACTATACACTTTCACATTATTTAGAAGTTGCTTTAAAAATTACAGCATTCATATTAAATTTATTACAGTTCTCTTTACTTTAATATGTTATTTTATGTGGTAAAACAGAAAACGTATGACAGTATTATTTCATTTATACCTCCTTATCCTTTATACCATTGTTATTGTATATCTACATATGTTAAAACACTAAGGAAATAGTGTTAGATTTTCTTTTGATTAGTTTTATTTGTCATAAAGAAATTAAGAGAAAAAATAATACCTATGTAAGTATATTTTATATATTGCATATATCTCTATATGCACATATGCTATATGACTGTAGTCTGTTATATTTACCCATATCTTTATTATTTCTAGTGTTCTTCATTCTTTCCTGCATAATCCAGGTTGCCCACTGGTACCATTTCTCTTCAGACTGATTTACTTTAGTGTTTCTCGAAGTGCAGTTCTGCTAACAACAAATTCTTTCTGCTTTTAATATAAAAATTATTTTATTAAGCATTCAAAGAGTTAGCCTGATTGATTATAAAATCCTGCATTAAAAGTTTTTTGTATTACTTTGAATATACTATTTAAATGGGTTCTGGCATTCATTATTTCTAATGAGAAAACAGTCATTAGTTGTTATTGTTTCTATATGTAATATGTAATATATCATTTTCTCTAGCTGTATTTAAAATTTTCTGATTTGGCTTTTATCTGTTGAATTATAATATACTTAAGTAAGAAGAATTTTCCTTACATTGATGCTATTATATGTTATTTTCACTGAATTTTAGAAGTTTTTAGTCATTTTTTCTTAAAAATTGTCCGCTCCCTTTTCTATTCTGCTCCTGTTGGGACTTTAATTGCAAATATATTGTTCCATTTGATAAGGTCTTTATGGGATTTTTTAAAAAAATTTTTTTTTCACTCTGTTCAGATTGGATAATATCTATTAATTTAAAAATGTACTGATTATTTTCATGCTATCTAAAATGTTCTTTTAGTAATGTATAGTACATTTTCCTTTCAGTTAATTCAGTTTTTAAATTATTATTTGAATTACTTTATTTTTATAATTTCTCATTTCCGGGTGAGATTCCGTTACTCTTTTATCGTTAATACCAAATTAACATTTAATTTTTTATACATAGTTTAATCCCTTGAGAAAATTTAAAATAGTTGCTGTGACATTTTTATCTGCTAAATCTCACAGCTGGGTCCATTTGGTGTTAATTTTTAATGCCTGCTGCTTTGCTGAGTATGATTCACACATTCATATTCCTTTGTTTATTGTGAATGATATTTTAAAGACTTTGAGATCTGCCTTTTTTGGTTTGTTTCTACTAGGATTATTGCCTTAATCTTGTTATAGTAGCCACTTAATTCACCAAGACACAAATTGAAAAATCTTTCTCCTACATGGTGGGTATCTGCTGATGTTTCTGCTCAGTTTTTTCCTGCTACTAACTCTTATCTTTAGCTTGGACCCTTGAAAGTCTTCCCTGAGGCTGTGTAGCTTAGTAGTCATTCAAAGAATGAGCAGAGTTTATATTCAGATTTTGAGGTTCACCTTCTGCGAGGCTATTTTGCTTCTGGGGTTTGCCTGATTTCTCATTATGTGCCCCCACATTCTACCCTCAAGCTTTCCACGTTGTGTACAGGTTTGGAATCACATTAAAAGCACAGCAAACATGCAAAGATAAGGTCTACTTTTTTCCCAAAGTTAGACCCTCTAATTTTTGTCTACTTTTGCACCAGGTTCTCGGGAGCCTCCTATATGTTTTCTAACTTACCTCTTTTCAGAACTCTATTACATGCACCTTGAGCCAGTGAGGTTGCATATTACCACTGCCTGGACTAGGAAACTTTGGAGTGAGGGAGCAGGCTCAGATAAGAAAGCCACAAATTTACAGTTCTTATTCAAGGTAGCAGTTGATCAAGAGCAAACATTTTGCAAGTTTCTAACTCTTATTTTCAAATGCTTACAAGAAATCATTTCTAAATATTTTCTTGTTGTAGTTTGTGAAATGGTAAATTATTCTCTATGATTAGAAACACTTCTTCATATAGCCATTTTTGAAAGGCCCTGCTTTGTGATTTTTGTTTTGTTTTGTTTTGTTTTAAGACAAGGTTTGCTGGGTTGCCACGCTGGAGTGCAGTGGCACAATCTGAGTTCACTGCAACCTCTTCCTCCTAGGTTCAAGCGATTCTCGTGCCTCAGCCTCCTGAGTAGCTGAGATCACAGGTGTGAGCCACTAAGACCAGCTAATTTTTTTATTTTTAGTAGAGACGGGGTTTCACCATGTTGGCCAGGCTGGTCTTGAACTCTTGGCCTCAAGTGATCCACCTTCCTCAGCCTTCCAAAGCACTGGGATTTCAGGCATAAGCCACTGTACCTGTTCAGTATATTTTTAATTAGACACACTTTGTATTTAAGTAATCTACAAAAGTGTTTACTAACATGTTATTAGATAAGACATCATATTCGGTAAGCACAAACCCAATATCAAATGAGTTATCTAAATTTAAATTCTAATTTAATAAAAGCATTATACAATAAAAACTTATCAATAAGAATGGGTCTTTGAAACTATAACCTGTATAATCAAAACCATCCCCCTGACTGTGATTTTTCATAAGTGGGATAAACACGTATTGAACTAGAACAGATGTGATTCTGAAAAGGGAGTTCCTTCTTCCAAGACTTGTTTTATGATTCACAGAATAAAATACATCTTCCTGTTCTATGATTTCAAAATAATTATTGAAGATATTCATTATTCTTTCAAGAATACTAGAAATGCCTTGTAAAATATGCTAGGAAAATTAGGGAAAATAAACATAAAACACCTCTCATATTTACCAGTGTGATTTAAATTTCATTTAATTTGTTCTATTCCTGTTTGATGTTTCTAGGTTTTTATTGACCTCAGATAAGATATAAACCCTAATGAAAATGTTACTATTTTTAAAAAATGTAACTCCTCTCATTATTTTATGAAGTATGTTTGAACTTCAGAGATTTTTGAT
Source organism: Pongo abelii (assembly GCF_028885655.2). NCBI lineage: Eukaryota > Metazoa > Chordata > Mammalia > Primates > Hominidae > Pongo > Pongo abelii. Next base: position 81,689,470 of record NC_071990.2, on the reverse strand, counting down.
GATTCCAGTGCCTTATATTATTGACACAGTTGCCTTATAGTGGTGTGTAAAATATTATCACTTAATCTATTTTTCTTATGTGTGTTTGTTAAAACTTTAATAAAGAGAAGAAAAAGTAAAGAGAGAGACTGTAATTTCGAAGCTGGAAAAACCATGTCATTTAAGTCACTTTTTTGTTGTAATCTTTTTTTAAAATCAAAATAATGCGAAAACAGAAGAAATTTGTTTTATCTTTCTGCCACAGCACTAGATTGTATTTTCTTCATTTGTCTTCATGCTGGATGGGAAGCGCTAGAGGTTAAAGAGGTCTCTAAATATCTTTGGATTCTTCAATGTTTATCACAGTGTCTGACATATCATAAGCAATCATAGTTTCTGTGGAATTAACTAATAAATATTGAATTTCATTTTCTAAGCTTATATCCATCCTGATACTCATTTCCAGTTAAATCTACCACTTTTTTAGCCTTTTAGTGGAAGAAGGGAAGAGGTCATATTTCAGTGAGGAAACTGAAATAGGAAAAGCAATTCAGCCAGTAACTGTTATCAGTGTATAGAAACTTTTCTATTAGCCTGTTAGAGATAATCAGATTTCTGCCCACTGAAGCAAAACCATCCTCAGTAAGAAACAGAGAATTGATTAAAGCTTTGTTCTGCTCTGGCTGACTTTCGGCATTCTTGTGTTTTATACAGAGCACTGCTACAGGATTAAATGATATTTAATTTCATCCTGTAGAGTCCTTTGTCTCTCTACAAGTAATGCTGCAGTAATCTATACCAGATGGTGCTGGAAGTCTTTAGTTTATAACATTCTCCGAAGAACTTGTGACTAAATCAGGATAAACTTTAGGAACAAAATTGTAAAATTTGTGGAAAAACAGTTAGATCGTTCTTTGTAAATTAACATTTACTTAACACTTTTACTAAGAATTTTTAAAACTCCTCCTCTGTAGTAGAGTTAAACAGAATGGTATATAAACAGAATCAAGGTAAACGTCCTGGAAATAAAAATGGATAGCTATCTTTGTGAGCATTCCTACTGCGCTATTAAAATACTTTGCAATGTATATGTGTGAAAAGTTTGTACTTAAAATTATCCAGAAATTGGTTTGCTGTATAATACAGTGTCTTCAGTAAAATCTAGTTAGGCTTTTCCCAATTTTCCATTCATATATTGTAAGAGTTGAGGCACTACTACTGGTATTACCCAAGATGTGTTTCCTACATGAACATGTTGTCGGTGTGAGAAGAGATAGTTATATTCTGATACTAATATATACTTGGCTCTGAAATTCGGTCACTTGTATGCCAAGTTTCAATGTATCACACACCAGAAATATCAGAAGTTGATTCCAGCAGCATTGCATTAAATAAATCCTGCCAGATACTGAGAATGAAGTCATAAATTATACATAAGAATGTGTACAGCAGCTGTAAAAATGATAAGACGAATCCATGAGCACCCAGGTTAACAAAGAATTTAGCCAAGAGCTATGCATATCCTCTAACAATTAGCAAAATATTTGGTCACATTTTGTACAATTAAGGATATATAAATATTAAAAACCTAATGTAGTTATAAAATGTTCTTTAGAATAAAGTAGAACGTATTTGGAAGACTTAGCAAAAGATCACACCTCTAAATATTTTATTACAAGAAAGAAATTGTTACATCCCACATTATTATCTTTTGCCCATTTTCTACAAATTCCATACAAAACTTGTTCCTGTCACATTTGAGAGAAAAAAAATAACATTTAAGAAAATTATTTTGCATCTCAATGGAAAAAAATGTGGCATGGCTCATGCAACGTAGAAACCAAGTTTGATAAGGATGAAAGATCAAATAGACAAGAATATAAGCTGAATAGAAAACAGGTGAGAACAAAGACCGAAAAAAAGTCAAACGATTTAGCAAATTGTTATACAAACTGCATTTGAGGCTTTAAATATAGTTAGCAATGCAAAAGAGAAACAAGTTTTGCACATTTATAGAAAGTCAGCAAAAAAGTAATAATGTGTGATGTTATAATTTGGAGAAGTGGGAATGAAGATCCAAAATAAGATCTACTTTTTAATAAACCCAGGATAGTCCCCAATTATGTCTTTTATTTCTGTGGCATTAGTTGTAATGTCTCCTTTTAATTTCTGATTGTATTTATTTATTTGAGTATTCTCTTTTTTTCCTTAGTCTAGGTAAGGGTTTGTCCGTTTTATCTTTTCAATAAATAAACTCAGTTTTGTCTATTTTTCATGTCGTACATTTCATTTATTTCTGCTCTAATCCTTATTATTTCCTTTCTTATGTGAGCATTGGGCTTATTTTGTTCTTTTTCTAGTTCTCTGATGTGCAAAATTAGGTTATTTATTTGAGATCTTTCTTTTATAATGTAGGCATTTATTGCTATGAACTTCCCTCTTAGTACTGTTTTTGCTACATCCCATGTTTTGGTACATTCTGTTCTCATTTTTGTTTGTCTCAAGATACTTTATAATTTCCCTTTTGATTTCTTCTTTGGCCTGATGATTGTTCAAGACTGTGTTGTTTAACTTCCATTTATTTGTAAATTTTTTCCTTTTACTTTAGGGTATTGATTTCTAGTTTGATTCCATTGTGGTGTGAAAAGATATTTGGAATTATTTCAATATTCGTAAGACTTGTTTTGTGACCAAGCATGTGATCTATCCTAGAGCATGTTCTATGTACACTTGAGAAGAATGTGCATTCTACTGCTGTTGGGTTGAATGTTCTGTATATTTCTGTGAGGTAAACTCATTCTACAGTGTTGTTAAAGTCTGCTGTTATTAATTTTCTGTTTGGATGATCTATCTATTATTAAGAGTGGAGCATTAAAGTCTTCTATTACTATCGTTCCCTGCCTATTTCTACCATGTGGTACAGTAATCCAATTCTGGGTATAAATTTGAAAGAAGTGAAATCAAGATCTCAAAGAGATACCCGTAGTTCCATGTTGATTGCAGCATTATTAACAATAACCAAGACATGGAAGGAATGTAAATGTCCTTTGATGGATGAATAGATAATGAAAATGTAGAGTGTGTATGTGTATTATATATAAAGGTATATATATATAACATATATAAATATGTTATTCAATTTTTAAATTGAAGGAAATTTTGCCATTTGTAACATGTATGAACCTGAAAGTCATTATGCAAACTGAAATAAGCCAGACACAGAAAGTCAAATACTACATGATCCCACTTATATGATTAATATAAAAGAGTTAAACTTATAGTAACAGAGAGTAGAATAATGGTTGCCAGGGCTGGAGAGAGGGAGAAATAGGAAGGCATTGGTCAAAGGGTATGAAGTTTTAGTTATGTAAGATGAATGAGTCCTAGAGATCTGTTGTACATCATGGTGCCTATAGTTAACACTATCATGTCATATACTTTGAAATTTTTTAAGAAGATCTAATGGTAAGTCTTATCACATAAATAATAATAAAAATTAATAAAAAGGGAGGAAGCTTTTGGAAGTGATGGGCATGTATATGGCATAGCTTGTGGTGTATACTTAGCTACAAATTCACCAAGTTGCATAAATTATATATGTATACTTTTTGTATGTAAATACTTCTATAAAGTGATTTTAAAAAGAGCAACTGCAATGACAATAAGAATTAAATATATAAATGAAGCAATTAATGAGCCAAAAAAAAAAAAAACCCATACAGGGTAGAAAAATAAAAGTATCCTCTATTGAAATGTTTAAAACTTTCCCTTTGTAATAGATAAATATCCACTGATAGTATTTCTATTTTAATATTTTATTGGGAGTCCTAATGAGAGCAATTAGTCAATAAAAAGATAATACTCTATTAGTTGGAAAATAAATATGAACCACAAATATACATTATTGCACATACATAATGAAAAAAGATAGATACATTATTAGAATTAATTTAAACTTTTAGCATGTTGCTGAACACACAAAAATGTGACAGTTATTTTTCTGTTTTATATCCAGTTTCTGCACTTCTCTGCCTTGCTTCGTCTAGCAGGGCATTTGGAAATGCAACGCTTTGTCTAGCATTGTATTTCCCAGGCTTCCTTGCCTTCAGTTTTCAAATAGCTTTAGGCTATGCAAGTATACCAGAAGGCTGCAAGGTAGAAGGAAATGAGAAGACAGGATGTTTCCATTCACCTGCCTTGAATAGCATCTCCAAAAATAGCTACAGTCCTCCTCCTTACCCTACATTGGTTTATCACCTGCTGAGCAACTCTATGCTCCATAGACCCAGCTGCTGGTAAACAAGCCCAACATAATTCTACATGGCTTCTGTGTGATAGATCTGCTCCTGAACTCTGGTAACATCATGTCTTCCCTTTTTCTTTATAGCTCTAGAGGTGCTAGGGAATTCCCACTATTGCTTATTTCTGGGATGCCTCATCATCCCGTGTTTACATTCTCTGTTCTTCCATTATATGTGAACTCAATTTCTTATATAAAGTTCTTTTGTTTCAAAGGCAGGTAATGGTTTCCATTTTCTGACTAGATTTTGACTGACATAGTTCTTGGTATCAAGACTCTCAATATAAGATTATGAAATGAAATAGTCCAATTCTTTTAGTTTAAATACTTTGATAAAATCTTTTTGGTGACAAAGATATATCAGTAATGTGTTACTTTATAAATCTCTGAACTATAAATGTTTGGGATGAACTTCCCATTGATTGTGAGGCTTTATGTAATAGATTACACCAGCACTTTGGGAGGCCAAAGCAGGTGGATCACTTGAGCCCAAGAATTTGGGACAAGACGGGGTAACATGGCAAAACCCCATCTCTACAAAAAAATATAAAAATTGGTTGGGCATGGTGGTGCACCTGTAGTCCCAGGTGCTTGGCAGGCTGGGTTTAAAGGATTGTCTGAGCCCAGGGGGGCAAGGCTGCAGTGAGCTGAGATCGTGCCACTCCACACCAGACTGGGTGACAGAATGAGACTGTACGAAGAAAACAAAGCAAAACAAAACTGTAATAGACTACAAAGTCTGAACATTAGGAGAACTACTAGATTTTTAACTCACAGATTTAGACACTGTCAGCATTAAAATGTATGAAAGATCATGACCATCTATAGTAATTGAGACAGAGTCTCACTCTGTTGCCAGGCTTCAATGCAGTGGCACGATCTCGGCTCACTGAAAACTCTGCCTCCCGGGTTCAAGTGATTCTCCTGCCTCAGCCTCCCAAGTAGCTAGGATTACAGGCATGCACCACTATGCCTGGCTAAGTTTTCTATTTTTAGTAGAGGTGGGGTTTCACCATGTTGGCCAGGCCGGTCTCGAGCTCCCGACCTCAAGCGATCCACTTGCATTGGCCTCCCAAAGTGCTGGGATTATAGGTGTGAGCCGCTGTGTCTGGCTTAGAAACTTAAAATAATAATTTTTCTCTTCTAGAACAGGGTTTAGGGAACTTTTTCTGTAAATGGTCAGATGGCAAATATTTCAGGGATTATGGAACCCCATACAGTCTGTATTAGATATTCTTCTTTTTACTTTTTAACATTTTTTAAATTTTCTAAAACATTCTTAGCGTGGACCCATAGTTTTAAAATCTCTGTTAGCCTCAAAGAATACATGGTTTAGAATTAGATTCATTTGCTAAATGTACATATTTCACAATCAAATCTCAAATCGAATACAGTCGCAACAAGTTATTTTTGTTGAATTTAAAACAATGTGGAATGAGCAAGACTTTGATCATTGTAATTGGGTATTTTAGGTAGATTTTGATTAAAATGGAAATTCTAAGTACTTTGAGCTCCCTTTGCTGTTAGGCTTATCCTTTCCTGTCCTCTCCTGTAGTCCTTCTCTTCTTAAAGCCAGTGTGATGGATTTACCTGAGCCAGTTGCTTCACAAGGGGCATTCTGTTCTCCTTATAACCCACTCAACCACTTTTCATTATTCTCAAACCCATAGGCAATTTGACACCAATATAACCCAGGAAAATTGCAGAATCTTCTCTAGAAAGATATAGCTTATAAACCAAAAAAACTGTAATATTTTGCAAATTCATATCAGCCAGAAATTAGGGAGTATGTATGTGGTTGGATTCTAAGAATGTTACACCGTAGACGAAAACTACATTTATTGATACAGGTGTCCTTAATCAAGATTCTTGATTTAATATATTAACATGAGCAGCTGGAAGTGATGCTAACAGATTATTAGTTTAGTTGACTGAATCTTGGTTTTAAAAATGGTTTTCATTCAGGTGGGCCCCAAAACTGGAGCTTAGCCAGGGAGGTTCTTGGCTTCTCACAGGAAATAATTTAAGGCCAAGCCTGTGGTGGTAGACAAAAATCTCGTATTGAATATATTGTTCCTCGTAGAGCAAGGCTAACTCATAGTGTGCTTAGAGTCAGCAATCTATGGGCTCTTGGAAATAGTATTTTACTCACTTAAACCCACTTTAAATTATATATAAAGTAAGGGGAAGGTCAATGCAAATTGTGGGGTGGGTTATTTAGAACTTTCTAGGAAAGGACAGTAACTTTTCAGTTATTTCCATGGAAAGGGGTGGTAACTTCTGGGTTATTGCCATGGCATTTGTAAACTGCCCTGGCACTAGTGGGAGTGTCTTATGCCAAAGAGCAATGAGGCCAGCTAGGGATCTCTTTTGTTGACATTTGTAGGTTTCTGCCATGTTTCTTACCTTTTCTTGTCTGGATTGGATTCTGTTTTGGTAAGTAGGGTAGTGATCAGAAAACAAGTCATGCCCATCTTGTACCTCACTTTCCCCTCAGAGATTATTCTTTTTTTAAAAATTTTAAGTGGGCTATAGAAACGTGGCGATCCATCTTCTGTTATTGCTTTTTGCTGATTTTATAGGCATAAGCCCTGCCTAGCATTGGAGGAGTAAACATTTTTGGATACCTAACCCAAGGGGTCCAATGGCGTGATGTTTTTATTTTGCAGTCAGAAGATGGGATGGATTAGATGGCTTGTGTTAGTATCATCTTTATGTGGAATCTAGAATATATAAACTTTACTAGGAAATTAAACAAGAAAATTAAAATAGAAGAAAGAGGAAAAAATAGTGTTTCTATGCTCACCTACCACATCACATAATGTATGCATTTGTGAAATAAAAACCTTAAGTCTTTAAAAGTTTATAAGTGTAGGTTATGGTGTCCTCCACTTATGCTTGGAGGGACTCATATGAAACAGGTTTAATCCTGGACAAGTGTATCCAGTTAGTGATTTCCTTAAGTTTAGCAGCAGTGAAGGTATTTAATAATACCTGATAAGAGCTCTTTATTTTAGATGTAATTTATTTTCAGGGGATTTAAGAAAGGTTTTAGTAAGATTAAGTCTTTTGGTTGGAGGCAATATTTTATTTTTATATTTTGAAGGAGCTTGTGAACCTAGCCTAAACGTTAAAGGGAATATAGTGAGATGTGTCCAACCCTCTGTTTTCTTCATGGCCTAAATTAGATTGTTTTAGATTTCTTTGGGATTTCCACTGGCCAACCAAAAGACTCAGAGCCTAAAGACCTGTATCCAATTAAACATTTTAGGCCATACGGGAATGGAGGTGGGCAGGCATTCATTAACCCTAAAATCCCTTTTTTAAGAGTCAAAAACTAAAAGCCAAAATTAAGGTTATATATTAAGAAAAACCAAGAACATAGAATTAAGCTATATTGAGGGAAAACACTGCTCCCGTATACCTTCAATACAAAATACTTTAGCATTAGGCCACAATAATAGAACCAGAAGAGAAAATGTCAGAGGAGCAGACCAAAAAAAACTAAAGGAGAGAGATACGTGAATCTGAAATTATAAAAAAGAGATTGCAGAATTGAAAAGTAAAATGTTCTGGTAATTTAGCAATTAATACCTTAAGAAAATTTGATTTTAACATGTCAACTATTTTTAAGAAAGTTTATTATAAATAGTATTTTAAATTACAGTTAGCTTAATTATACACAAAGTTTCTTTCATAAATGCTGCATATGAATGTTATTACAACTTACACAGACTACTTATAATATGCTTGGGCATTTTGAATTATTCTATATATGTTTTAAAAAACAGTCATTTTATTTTAGGACAAAAATGTACTAATAAGATTCTTTTTATATAAATTTTTAAATCATCTTTCTGTCACATGCGTCCGTATGAAGAGAGTCCACCAATAGACTTTGTGTGAGCAACAAGGCTGTTTATTTCACCTGGGTGCAGGTGGGCTGAGTCCGCAAAAGGAGTCAGCAAATGGTGGTGGGATTATCATTAGTTCTTATAGGTTTGGGATAGGCAGTGGAATTAGGAGCAATTTTTTGCAGGCAGGGAGTGGATCTTACAAAGTACATTTTCAAGGATGGAGAGAATATTACAAATTACCTTCTTAAGGGCCGGGGAGGATATTACAAAGTACCTTCTCAAGGGTGGGGAGGGTGTATCATACAAAGTACATTCACAAGGGTGGGGGAATACCACAAAGTACATTATCACAAGGGCATGGAGGCTGTATTGTCACAAAGTCAATTGATCAGTTAGGGTGGGGCGGAAATGGTGGAATGTCATCAGTTAAGGCAGGAACTGACTATTTTCACTTCTTTTGTGGATCTTCAGTTGCTTCAGGCCATCTGGATGTATACATGCAGGTCACAGGGGATATGATGGCTTAGCTTGGGCTCAGAGGCCTGACACTGTCTTCAAAAACATTTTATCCATAATTATTAATATATTTTTTATTTACTGGCTTCTTTATATTTTGAACCTCCCCATTAATAATTTCTAAAATTAACAAAAATTATTATTTTTTCCAATAAAGAATACATTTGTCATATTTTATATAAACTTAGGAAGCAAGAAATCCTGAACGGCCCACCAGCCATTAGCATTCTAGAGATGAGAATTATTTCATAATTATAGGATTTTTAACTATACATAAAGCTGACTAAGCCAATTTTTTTAACCATTTTAAAGCCTGTAAAGTGATTTATTCAGGTAAAAATCTTCAATTTTAGAAGACACAATATTCTCTTGGAATTTATACATTTATGCTAGTCTTATCTGTTTAATTTATGAGCAGTCTTTTATAAGCCAATTTGATAGCATGCTAGACATAATATATATCACAATATCTGTATATACATATAAACAACAACGTTAAACAAAGCAACCTATACAAAACAGCTGGATCTAACTTATTTATAAAATTGAGACATATCTATCTGGCCAAATTTTGTTTGCCCTGATATGTATGTAAGATAGGAAGAGACAAGGAAGGGGATCCCATAACATTACATAAGGAAGGCAGGGGGCAAACTGTATTGCTCAAGGCAAGACCTGAGTCTCTGAGCCACTGGAGAGCTCACCCACTAGCAGAGAAATCAAATAAAAATGTTTAGGAGGCTACTTGTCTGCAACTGTGGGAAGCTGTCCATTGACTCAAGGGCCTGAAACCCTTAGTAAACCTACTTGAGCAAGGCAGCTTGTTTGGGCTAATAGAAGAAGCTTAGCTCTTGTATTGATGGGGAGTTTTTCCTTTTTTCTCCCTCACCAGGGATGGTTAGGACATTCTCATTGCCAATGGCTCTTTTGCTTATAGTAAGCACACTGATTCTGACTCAGGGGCTGGCAATTTGGGGACTCTTGTCTGAGCATCCCAGCTGCAAATCTTATAACAATGTTTTGGTAATTTTGGTTCATTTTGAGGTGGTAGGGGTTTAAAGCAACTATTAATGATTGAACTTTTTGGCTATTTTTTTTTTCATTTATGTTGCCCTGCCCCTATTGTTGTAAACTTTAAAGACCACATTTAAGTTGGCTTATAGGGATTTAAGGTCCCATTGATGATTTCTGTAGCTTCTTCCTAATACTGGGTGCACATTGAGTAATAAAATGTATACCCAGGATAGCTCACCCTTCTGGGAAGTCTGGGTCTTCATTAATATATTCCCTGAGTGCCTCAACTAAATGAGCCTGAAACAGAGTGAGAGTCTTATCTTTTCCTTGTCTTATTTTTCCTACCTTGTTACAATTAACTGACCTAACCACACCCTTTTTTTCCTGCTTTTTCTCCATGGTGCAGCAAGCAGATGACAATACTTGCAAGTCATGAGAAGTTCAATGAAAGAATATGGTCAATTCAACAAATTTTTGTATAAACATTTTTGGATCTTTTGAAAACTGGCCAAATTTTCCTTCTATAAAGCCAAATCACACATAGAAAAATGACACGTGTTCTCTATGTGTTTATTTTTATTAAATATCTCCTTATCTCCTGAAATAGACACAGATTTGATTTTAGAGGCTGATATGGAGCCCCATTTCTGGTGCTACTGGTCAGGTTTACTTTATCAGGAAGAAGTGGGTATAAGCTGGGGCCAGTTGGATAAAGGGCAGGGGTGCTTGATGACTTTGGGGTGGAATCCTTCATTAGATAACTGGCAGGTTATCTGTCAGAATTGGGGGACTGAGGAGATGATGGCGGGGTTGTAGGCCTTTTAGGGGGAGCATCTAGGAGGAGATATCTTAAGTGTGGTTTCTTGGGGCCAGGCAATAACATGAGCCAGTAAAGGGTCATAAGAGCCCATATCTAAGGGACCTTTTTCTATTTTTCTTTTCTATCTTTTTACAGAATAAATTCAATTATAAAATATTATTATAACATAAAGTATCATCTTTAGGCCAAATGTGTTTGTTTTCTAATTTGTATTGGATATGAACAGCGTCACAGTAGAAAATGAGTTTTTTTTTTTGTCTTGTTTTGTTTTGTTCTAATGAAATTTGAATTTGTTCCACTAGCCTACAAGACACTCTAGTAGTGCGTCCTCCAGGATGCTCATTATTTTTTACTGGACACAGAAAGTTTTTAGGTCTAATTAGAGGGAAATCAACTGGGCCCTTGCTATTTTTCCCTTTTAGATTTTCACTTTCTGCAAAGAAAGTATATGTATTAAGGCATTGTGAAAGTGAAAATATGAGAAAAGTATTTTTATTAAACTAAGTATAGAAGGAAACATGTAAATAAAGTGACAATAAGAAAAGAAAATGCTGTTATGGAAAATAATAACTTCAGAGCAGAAATCGAGAAAAGCCAAGACCAGGATTCCCCTAGAGTAGATCTCCAACCCACAATCTTAGAGGAAATGCCAGTGCCAAAAACCCCGGAGCATCTGGGGGCAGCCAACAATACCAAAGGCTGAAAACATGGAGTAACTGTATCAACTGAGTGTCCCCACACGAAATGCTGAAAATCCTGGAGTATCTGGCAGGTGGCCAACCGTGAACCCCAAAGGCCTGATTGGGGTAAGAGAATACCATGACTCTGGTGTCCCAGAGTCAAAACAACAGGAGATCTCTCACAATCAAATATCCTGCCTTAAATAATTGCCCAAATACAGTTAGCAGGGAGCTAAAGCAAAATCCCTTCGAACAAAACATACATTTTACAGCAGAAAATAAAATGGCCAACAGAAAAATTAATTGGCGTTAGAGGATGAAGGATTGAGAGAAGGGGTGACAACGATGAAGTTGTTCAAGTGGGTTTTTGTCTAGGTCACCCAAATGGCAGCAGACATTGAATTGACTACTTAGCCAAAGGCCTCTTTACCTGGTTCACTCAATACTGGGGGAGTTAGAGGTGATACCCATCTGCAAGGAGCCAAAATGGCATTTACCGTTCTCTAACTTGGGGCTGAGGTGAAGGTCTCCTCCCTAGGTTTCCCTGGCTTGGGCAGGCTTTGCTATTATGAGGAGATCAGTGCACAGTCTTGTAACCAGCCAGCCAGAGAAGCAGTTCTCACATAAAGTAGAACTGTGGCCACTCACCCATCCACTCAGCCCTATCACCTGTCAGGAAAGATATGGCTTTTAAGAGGATTTGGCTAATTTTAAAACTCTTTCGTGTCAACAGCATTTTTTTTTTTTTTTTTTTTTTGAGACAGAGTGTCGCTGTGTCACCCAGGCTGGAGAGCAGTGGCAAGATCTTGGCTCACTGCAAGCTCCGCCTCCCGGGTTCATGCCATTCTTCTGCCTCAGCCTCCCCAGTAGCTTGGACTACAGGCGTCCGCCAGCACGCCTGGCTAAGTTTTTTTTTTTTTTTTGTATTTTTAGTAGAGACGAGGTTTCACCATGTTAGCCAGGATTGTCTTGATCTCCTGACCTCGTGATCTGCCCGCCTCGGCCTCCCAACAGCTCTTTACTGTTATAGCTCTGCAACTTTGCTTGTCATAGCACCAGTTGCCACCTTCCAGCTCTCTGTCTCACCAATTATTGTCTCACTGACTCTCACTAATTGCCACCTCTTGTCTCCTCTTGCTATCTCATCAACTGTCAGTTGCTGCTTCTCACTGCCTTGCTGTCTTTCACTGTTTCTTGTTGTCTTGCCTCTCCACCAATTAGTGATTGCTACCATCTCAGATGTCTCGCCATCTCTTTGCTGATCGTCAGCCTCTTGCTATCTCACCACTGATTGTAGCCACCTCCTCTGTCTCATCACCTCTCTGCTGATCACCACTGTCTCACCATTTTGCCACTGATTGCCACTGTTTCATTGTCCTGTTAGTCACTCACTCATCTTTGTCCGTTTGTGGTCACCAGATGATGCAGGACAGGCGAGCCTGAAAATTGGGGTTTAGCCTGAGAGGGCTCTTGGTTTTGCCTAGGAAAGAATTCAAGAATGAGGCAGTGGCATTATACAGCAATATTTTATTAAACAATACTGCTCCTTGGAGAGTATCCTAACTCATACATACTAATCCCAGATTCAGCACTGTAAGGGCTATTGGCAACTGTACTTATACTGAATAAAATCCACTTTCAAGTACATCCATAGTAAAGGGCAGGTCAATGCAAATTGAGGGGAGGATTATTTAGAACTTTCTAGGAAAGGTGCTGTAACTTTTCAGTCATTGCCATGAAATGAGTGGTAAGTACCCAGTTATTGCCATGGAACTGTAAATATCATGGTGCTAGTGGGAACATCTTTTGCCAATGAGGGATGCTACGAATTGCTTTTGTCATCATATGTTATTCTTGCCAGTTTTTTCACTTCATCTGTCTGGATCAGACTCTGTTTTGGCCAGCAGGATTGTGATCTGAAAACAAGTCCTGCCTGTCTCCTATGTCATATTCATGAGGAAGACCTAAATGTACATTCTTTTCCCTAAGGCATTAAGAAATTAAATAATAACAAAAGAGATACTATCCATGATATCTTCATGATGGCTGTCATCTATAGTCTAGGAATGATGGCAAGAGATGCTGCTATTGAAATGGACTCCCTGATTTGAATAAGGGTGATGGAATTCTGAAGCAAAGGTGTCCAGGTGACAGTGACTAACCCCCAGAAGCAATGCAAGCACGAACACTGCAATAAGCATAATGGATGGAGTAGAAATTAAGAATATTTTGACATATTGGAATCTGAGAATAGTTTTCTTCTTTACAGTAAGCTAAAAAAGGTTTAGCTTATAGATGATATACTATCTATATAACCAACAGATGTTACATCATCTATATAACCCCAAATCCCTAGGCATGGTAAGCAGATACCTTATTTGAACCACTATCATCTAAAGTCATGAGTTCCCACCCAGTTAGGAGTTATTTACAGAAGGGGAGTCTAGTCTCCTTAAGAAAGTACTATGCAATAAGGCCGTCATGTTGTGGAAGCTCAGAATAATAATTCCCCAAAACACATTCTTGTCCTAATCTATGGAATCTTTGACTGTGTTAGTTTACATGGTGTATTAGTCCATTGTTTCAGGCTATGAAGAAATACCTGAGACTGGGTAATTTATAAAGAAGAGGTTTAATTTGCTCATGGTTCCACAGGCTGTACAAGAAGCAGGAAATTTCTAATTACAGCAAAAGGCAAAGGGGGAGCAGGTACATCACATGGCTAGAACAGGAGCAAGAGAGAAAGAGGGAAGGTGTCACACACTTTTAAACAACTAGATCTTGGAAGAACTCACTATTGTGAGGATAGTGCTAAGAGGATGATATTAAGCCATTCATGAGAAACCACCACCATGTTCTAATCACCTCCCACTTAAGCTCCCACCTCCAACATTTGGGATGACATTTAAACATGAGATATGTGTGGAGACACAGATCTAAACTATATCATTCTGCCCCTGGCCCATCCCATATCTCATGTCTTCTCATCCTGCAAAATACAATTATGCCTTCTCAACAGTCCCCCAAATTCTTAATTCATTACAGCATTAACTCCAAAGTCCAAAGTCTCATCTGAGACAACCCTAGCTCTTCCACCTATGAGCTTATAAAATTAAAAAAACAAGTTAGTTATTTCCAAGATGCAATGAAATTATAGGCATTGGGTAAATACTCATATTCCAAAAGGGAGAAATCAGCTGCAAGAAAGGGGCTACAGGCTGCAGGCAAGTTTGAAACCCAGTAGGGCATTAAACCTTAAATCTCCAAAATAATTTAATTCCATGTTCTACATCCAGGGCACACTGTTACAAGGGGTAGATTCCTAAGGCCTTGGGCAGCTCTGCCTCTGTGGCTTTGCAGTGTTTAGCACTAGAGGCTGCTCTCACAGGTTGTTGAGCACCTGTGCTTAACACTGAGCATGCAAGCATCCAGTGTATCCACCATTCTGGGGTCTGTAGGATGGTGGCCCTCTTTCCACAGATCCACTAGGCAGTGTCCCAGTGGGGACTCTCTGTGAGGCCTCCAACCCCATATTTTCCACCCACACTGCCCCAATAGATGTCCTCTGTGAGGCTTCCAACCCTGCAGCAGGCTTCTGCCTTGGCACTCAGACTTTCTCATATAACCTCTGAAATCTAGGTGGAGGGTGACAAGCCTTATTCAGTCTTTGCACCTGCAGGCTTAACACCATGTGGAAGCTGGCTTATGGTAGCTGTGCCCTCTAGAGCTGTAGCCTGAGCTGTGCCTGGGCCCCTTTGAGCCGAGACTGGAGCTACAGTGGCTGGAATGTGAGGAGCAATGTCCTGAGGGTGTGCAAGGCAGCAAGGCCCTGGATCTGGCCCATAAAACCATTCTTTCTTCCTAGGCCTCAGGATCTGTGATGGGAGGGGCTGCCAATGTCTCTGAAATGCTTTTGAGGCCAGTTTTCCCATTGTCTTAGATAATAGCACTTGGCTTCCTCTTAGTTATGCAAATTTCTTAGCAAGTGGTAGCTGTCCGCAGCCTGCTTAAATTTTTCTCTCAAAAAAAGTTTGTTTTTGTTTTTTTTTCTCTGCCACATAGCCAGCCTGCAAATTTTTCAAGCTTTCATGTTCTGCTTTCCTTTTAAATATAAGTTCCAACTTTAAGTTATTTCTATGCTCCCACAGATGAGCAAGGGCTGTTAGAATCTCCCCGGCCACTACTTGAATGCTTTGCTGCATCAGATACCCCAAATCATCATTCTCAGTTTCAAAGTTCCATAGATCTCTAGGGTAGGAGCACAACGCAGGCAAGTTCTTTGCTAAGGCATAACAAAAGTGACCTTTTCTCCAGTTCCTAAGTTCCTCGTTTCCATCTGAGGCCTCCTCAGTTGGAACTTCATTTTCTGTGTCACTGTTGAAATTTTGGTCCCAACTATTTACCCAGTCTGTAATAAATTCAAAGCTTTATTTCATCTTTCTATCTTCTTCTGAGCCCTCCAAACTCTTTCAATGTCTGCTCCAGTTCCAAAACTGCTTTCCCATTTTCAGGTTTTATAACAATGTCCCCCTCCTCAGCACCAGTTTTCTGTATTAAGCTGTTCTTGCATTGCTATAAAGAAATGCCTGAGACTGAGTAATTTATAAAGAAAAGAGGTTTAATTGGTTCACAGTTCTGCAGATATTATAAGAAGCATGATGCTATCATCTGCTTGTCTTCTGGGGAGGCTGCAGGAAACTTCCAATCCTGGCAGAATGTGTAGGGGTAGCAGGTACGTCACATAGCCAGAGCAGGATCAAGAGAGAAACAGGGGATGTGCCACATACTTTTAAATGACCAGATCTTATGAGAACTCACTATCACAAGTGCAGTGCTAAAATGATGGTACTAAACCATTCAGGAAAGACTACCCCTGTGATCCAGTCACCTCCCAACAGGCCTCACCTCCAACATTAGCGATCACATTTCAACATGAGATTTGGTTGGGGACACAGATCCAAACCATATCACATGGCAAAGTGGAAGTAAAGTTGCAGATGGAATTAAGATTGCTAATTATCTGACCTTCAAATAGGAAGAAGTTTCTGTGTATATTCATTTATGCATTCATTCTATTCATCTATATATGTTCCAGATGAATCCAATATAATGACAAGCGTCCTTAAAAGTAGAAGTGGGAGACAGAATGGGAGTTAGAGTTAGAGAGAGATGTGACAGGGAAGAGTGAACAGAGGGATGCAATGTTGTTTATGAAGATGAAGGAAGGGATCCAGCAGTCAAGGAATGGGGCAGCCTCTAGAGCTGAAATAGGCAGTGAAAAATGTTCTCTTCTAGCTCTAATGACATCTTTCTTTCAGCCTGGTGAGATCTATATCAGACTTCTAACTTATAGAAGTGTAAGATAATAAATTTGTGTTGTTTTAAGCCCCTAAATTTATGGTGATTTGTTACATCAACAATGCAAAACTGAGAAGAAATAACCAGACATTAAGGACACTAGCTCTGAATCAATGCTAATTTGAGGGAACAAAATAGTACTACATTTCATATGGAAGTTAGCTTAGTGATAAATGGAGCTTCAGTCTGAGTCTGTCCTATACTGGATCCAGTTAATAGACACACAGGATGGTTATTACTCTTTAATAAGTTCATAGTCATCTTATGTAATTAGCTCCACAGACTTTTGGAAATGTCTTGGATAAATATTTTCAGCATATATTGGTATTAGTTTTCTATTGAAGTTGAAATAGATGGACTCAGCATGGAAATATAATCTAAAAACTGGTTTCCTGACTCATTGGCTAAGTAAGGGCTACAGTGGTAGAAAGACCAAGTGGAAGTCTGTGAATTTACTCCTCCCTATCAAAATTCTGACCCAAATGCAACACTGCATCCATGAGTGAATTATAAAGAGAATAATTTACTTTCCTTTGTATACATTTTATTGTTCTCATGAAATGAAAATTTTAGTTGCAAAGAAGTAAAAATAAATTGCCTTAGGAAAAAATGAATCACCGTTGGAGGAAATGTAGTTACTGGTATGCTCAAACAAACACCATCTGATATACTCCCTTTGTCTCAATCCACGTAAATTATAATCTTTCCTTCCAAAGGTTGATTTTAGAAAGTCTTTTAAGGTAAGAGACATGATCATAAATTTTGAAAACCCAAGAGTTAACTATTTAAAGATATGTGTATTCTGTACATTTAAAAAAATTATCACCAAAAGTACTGCAAATGCATTATTTACTTTCAAAGCAACATCAAAATAGAACACAACCATAATGCATGAACTTCCATGGGATAATTTATAAGCTGTATCAACAGGAAAATCAAATCAGCATGCTATGCCATAAACAAAATAGGCAATTTGATATATATATATATATACACACACATACATACACATAGCATGCAATATAAAACAGAGAAGCCATCTAAAGACAAAGGAAAAAGATAATTCACCTAGAAAATTAGATAAATAGGACGAAATGATCATTTGAGCAGCAACGGGACGTTCTCAAATTCTAGCAGCTCTTCAAGGTCTTAAAGCCTTAAGGAAACAGGAAAATAAGCTTCTTTTAAAGAAATATGATTCAAGCCAGCTATTGTTGTTGTTGTAATCATTACTATTATGTCTTACTCTGTGCAAAGAAAAATTTTAGGTTTGTGGGTGGAAAAAAATGAATAAGGAATAAAGAAGACAGGAACATAATGTTTTATAATTTGATGCAGAATGTGTTAATATAATTGGAGAAAAATAAAGGATTCCAAGGCAGAGTGATAACATATCTAGCTTGAAGTCAGGAGATTTCTTACTTAAAAGTAGTACTTGTGGTCAGCATACACCTGGTTGATATTACTAAACCTGCAACAATGGTGAAAACTTGAATTCAGAATTATCAACAGAATTCATTACCAGCAAATGAAAGCAGCAATCCTCAATTTTTTAAGCTATAAATTATTTGGATAAAAATATCAAAACTCATTTAGAGTTAGTTGAAATTTCAAAATTAGTTGAATGGTATGTCCACAAAATAAAACAATGGAATTTAAAATATGCTTTTGCAAATGTCACTTCCAATAATTCTAATAACCCCTTCTGACTTTTATTTCCTAGTTCTATTCCTTATTGTTCAGGATCATAATATGGTATGAATTCATGATAAATTGTCTGTGATTATTTACTCATCAAACATTTATGATCAATTAATATTTTAAGGTAATATATAATTAGGAAAAGAATGATACTCAGATTTAGTATGAAAAATGTATAAATTTTTCTGTGTCTTTATATCTACCTATCAATCACTAAATGCCAAAAGAGAAATCTAGAGATGTGAGTATGCTATGAAATATTAAATGAAGATAGTATTTTCAGATGTGAGTGTTATAATGGGCTCTGGGAATGTGGTAATATTTGAGCCTAATCTTGAGAGATGGGTATGAGTTGGTTTACAGAGATTTGAGAAGATATAGTTGAAAAGCCATTTCTGAAACTTTCTCAGAAACAACAGAAATGCCAATCACATCAAATGACATCAACAGGGAACTTCATGGAGACAGTTTTTTTGGAATGTAAACTCTGTGAATGATAATGGGAATTATTTCTGGGAAATAATATTTGAGCCAAATCATAAAGGTGAATGGTTTAAGTTTGCTTTAATTCTGTTTTCAGTAGCTGTTCATTCTTGGTGCTTTTATTTAGTTTGATATTGTTATGGGACAGTGACGTGAACAGATTGTGTTTCAGGATTCCTAATCTAGAAGAAAGTTGTAAAATACATTAAAGTTGTGAGAGACTGAAATGTAAATACTAGTTGGATGTTTATCACTGTATTCCAGTGGAATGATTACAAAAACCTGCTTCTGGAAGCACTAACTGGGGCTGAATCAGTGGTAGAAAGGAGAGTTTGGGGCAGCAGATTGGATGGGAAATCAAGGCAAGGGAAAGGAAAAAAGACAGTGATGACAGAGATTGCAAGACAGATATAGAGCATGGAGAAATGTCCTGTTCCCCTGCTCTTTAGATCCCAGTTTTGAAAGTTTGCTCCCTTCACTCTCTTTTCATCATCGAATGAAGTTCTAAAACTCTCTGAAGCCTTTGGGTTTTGATGAGAAATCACTGGCGTTTCATTGCCATTTGTCAGTAGAACTATTGACTGTCAAAGTTAAAGAAACCTAATCTGGCAATTATGTAAGCCTCCCATTTTTAGATTCTCTGAGAATACTAATGTTCAGAGAAATTAAGTAAACCACTCAAGAATTAGCTATGTGACATATCTAATTATTGGCAACTTTCAAATGAAAACCTAAATCTCTAGGCTTGCCAATCTACTGCTATTATTAATTTTGCCTATAACTAGCTTCCTTCCTCATTCTGCATCTGGATTTATCAATGGACCTGTGAAGAGGGAAACAGAAGCAGTGTGTGGAAGTGTGATGCCAATGGAGACACTGTTTGTAAATACAACACTCAGCATGCAGCTGAGACACAGATGGTAATTTTACAGATGATACTTAGCTTCCACCTACCTGATGGAATTGATATAAACATTGATATGTCTTCTCCATTTATAAGCTCGTATTTTTGGAAAAGGTATTATGGGGCAAATACATTATGTTTATGAAGCAGCTACTTCAACAGTCCCTTGATATGTCTCCCAAAATTATTCTTTAACAAAACCAGAAAGGCCGCAGTCATCAGTATTAAGCCTGTATTAAGTCATCAGTATTAAGTGTACTCAGTAACACTTAGATCCTGTATCTCCAAAGGATCCACAGACTGACCATCTGTAGTCACATGAATCATAGATAAGAACAGAAGAGTGTAGCATATAAACTCAAATTATATCCAACAAAGAAAACTCTCTTTATATAGACTCAAACAATGGTTAAATATAATGCAAACATAGTGGTCTCTGCGTTTGTTAGAATTACTTGGCTCTTTTGATCCTGTCAGATAAAAGCTAAACATAATATGTGAGTAATGTCCTGTCTACTTTGAACAGAGAGGTAGACAGGCCAGAGAGGTAGATGGGCCAGAGAAGCACATGTAAAGGCCTAATTAAGGGGGGAGGGATGACTCAGTCATCTGTGCCTAGAGACTTTCTGCAGTTAATGTTAGTGCAAACCTACTACAACACTCCACAACTGAGTCAGTAATAATTTATGGTTAACAGTGTCCACAGATTCTACTTTAATCAGAATTCACAAAGGTGAAGTGTTTATTGAAAGAGGACTATATATACAAACCCTAAATTAGATAGAAGCAGCCAATGAATGGTTCCTTTCCCCTCACACTCTCATATCCCAAATAGAGTATATCTTTTGAAAGAATATAAGACTCAGGACATACCAGAATGCCTCAGAGTATGACTGCGTAAGTTTAAATTCTGGGTTTTTGCCATTTACAGGCTTTTTTCTCTTGTTATGTGGGAAAATTCACTAAGCTTATTTTTTTCTCTGTTAAAAATAAGGAGAGGAGGCTAAAACTGTTTTGCATATCTGATGAAAAGATTACATGTGAAATGTCTAGCTAGAAGCCTAATAAATAATAGACACTCAGGAAATTATACTAAATTGTAGCTGCTATTATCACCTAGCATTTTATAGTAGCGTGAACCTTTGGCTCCCAAATATTATTTTTTCTTTCTTTCATACAATCTGTATATAAGCAATGAGAATTAAACATCATAAATCTGGAAATAATAAAAAAACACCATCTTATTTCCTTCTCTCTGAGAGGGAAACATTCCTAAATTCCTAGAATTAGGCCTACATTCCAGTTTTCACAATTTGCGGGTTTATAATTTGAGAAAAAGTGAATGAGTACAGATATTGAGAAAGAGAAATAAAGCTACTTGTGGAACTATGATACTAAATTATTAAAATTCACTGATTTGTTTAATCCACTTTTTAAACATCAAGAGACTTGCAGTTCAGTCACAAATAGGCCACAGCCCCTGCCTTTGGGGAAGTCACAAGTTATCAGGGAAGCAGAAACCTAAATAAACAAACTCCACACATGTTTATGGGGGAGATAAACAAAAAGAGACACAGATACAGTGAGAGAAAGAGGAAAAGAGAAAATAAGAGGATGTAGGAGAGAGAAATAGAGACAGACAGAAACAGAGAGGATGGAAGGGAAAAGAAAGATGGTGAGAAAGACAAAGTAAGAGAAGACACGGAGACACAAAGATAAAGACAAAGAGGAAGAGAGATCGAGATAAATAATACAAAATTGCTTTACAAAATTTTATAAAAACACTCAAGATAGAGCAAGTTTCTATTCAGGCACCAATTCTTCAAGCCTTCCTTGTCAATGTACTTTTTAAAAAATATTTCCTGATAGAACATTGCCAAAAATAACTCCAAATCATTAACTGCTTTCACCCAAATTCAACTATTTCCATTTTATTATATCTAAAATTATTTTTACCTGGGGAATCCAGTGAACAATGAAAGAACCTACTTGGGAGGAATTTAAAAATATCCTGGGTTACTTTAGACAAATATTTACTAAACAATTAACATAGGTACATGAACAGTTTAACCTAGAGTACGTGAACAATTTAATAGCCTGAGTCTTATACAACAAAAGGTATACTTGTTGACTCTTTTAGCATTCCTCTTGAATTTTGTCAGAACGAACTTCTCTGGACTCTGCTTCTCTGGGCCTCTAGGAGACTCCAGCATGATCCTGACTACTCTGGCTCAGCTTTCTTTCATCAGGCTTATGATGCTGGTGATGGTGGCTGCTGGTCAGAAGTGGCCACACACTCTACCTCGTCTCAGAGGTCTGGGAGGGGTTTCTCTGGCTTCCAGCAGCCCCCTCAGAGGTCTCTCTGTCTACTCCCTGAAAGAAAGACTCTTCCCCCTCGCCCTTCCCCCCCCCCCCCCCCGCCCCAGCAAGACCCTTAAGAAATCTTTTTAGAACACTATCTTCCCAGGAAGCCCATTAACCATCTGGCAGTGATCTTTTCCTGTTTACTACTTCAAAACTTTGTCTACGAACTGCCAAAAAGCTGTCAGCCTTAAGTTGTATTTTACAACCAGTTGCTGATGGTTGGGACTGGAAAACCCTCAAATACTTTCCTGCCCACTAAAGGTGGGCTATAGACCCTGGAATACAGAAAGTCCTTGTTCTCTAAGGGTCATTTGTAGTAGGAAGAAAACTATGTAAATTGTTTAAAATAAGGAATAAATTAATTTTAAGAGAGCAAGTGATCTATCTTAAGGCAAACTAAATTAATATGAAGTTTGTTTTATTCTATATTTAATAACATTCAAAATAGAATTGAAATTCTAACATAATACTTAGAATACGCAAAAATAAAAAAGAATCAGTCACATGTTGTATCAAAACTCTGAATGACAACATCCTTTATTTTATAATTCACCTTTACAACAGGATCATAAAGAGTGCAAAAATATTTGATATCTTCATCAGTTTCCCCGACGGCTTCTTTTAACTATCTGATTATCAAATCATTATCTTTACAAAATTCTATCTTGTCATCATTCTTGTTATTTCCTCTTATTTAGCATTAAGCAGTCTATGCTGATTCTAATTTGTCAGTGTTTTTGCCTATGGTTTGATGAATTCTCCGATACAACATTGCAAAAAGCATTTTCATTTGTAACTGATTTTTATTGTATTTGCATTGTATTATTTTGTGTTTACAATAACCAAAAATTAGTGAGATGATAAGTAAGGCATAGGTATTACTACTTAGTTCTGAATTGGGGAATTAATTTTATAAAGAATAAGTTTGCTTGAAATATTTTTCCATGGTGATGCCCTTCATCAATTATATCTCTTCTAATTGGAAAGACATGGATAAAAATATTTAGATGATGAGGACCCTTGTATTATCTTTGTATTGCTCTTCGTACTTGTTAGCCCAAACTTTTATCCATAATTGTTCCAAGAGAGTGTCCACATGTCACCTAACAGAAACAAAGTTACTTGACTGCCTGGATAATTTTTAATGTAGTAAATCAGCAATGAGATATTATCATGTCATTGAGTGAACCTTGCAATTCCGATCCAAGGCATGCAATTTATTGATATTGTAGTTGCCTCAGTACTAAGGGAGTTGCATTGCTTAAACTGCTTGTACCTCTAAGGGACAACTATGGAGCATCGGAATTGAGGTATTGTCATAGACAACCTGGTCTATCCTTGGTAGAAATGTAATCTGAGTGGAAGTTCCTACATGGCACAATCCTGATTCAGGGAGCTCCATTTGAATCAGAGAGAGCTCCAATGAGCTAAGGGTCCAGAACTCTGGATTATAATTAGCCTCTCCTCTTCCACTAACAAGGAGTGTAATTTCATGAAACCTTCTGTAATCCCTATTATTTCAGTTTCTCTTTCAAATAGGATAACATCCCAATATCTTTTATTCCTGTAGCAAGCTGAATAACGACCCCCTGAAGATGTCCATGTCCTAAATCTCTGGAAACCTTTAATATGTTACCTTACACGTTAAAAGGCATGTTGCAGATGTGATTAAGGATCTTGAGATGGAGAGAGTATCCTGGATTGTCCAGGACAGCCCAATGTAAAGGCCCTTATAAGAGAGAAAGAGCAGAATTTGAGTAAGGAGCAGGAAATACGAGCACGGAAGGTAGGTGGAGGGATCTGAGGAAGGAGCTAGGAGCTAAGGAATGCAGGCAACCTCTAGAAACCGAAAAAAATGCAAGGAAATGGATTCCTCCTTTAAGCCTCCTAAGGGAACACGTCCTACAGATATCTCAAATTTATAATTCCAACTTCCAAAACTGTGAGGAAATCATGTTGTTTTAATCCACTAAGTTACTGATAATTTTTACAAGAGCAATATGGAGATGAATGGGACAATAAGTAAGAGATTCTTAGGAAAAGTCAAAAGAAGTGTTTAAAAGCAAAATGTTTAAAAGCAGAGCAAAGTAGGTCCCTTATTCTGATCATGGGTAATTAATAAAATTACATAAATTACAAACACTTATCAACCAGGAGATTGGAATTGGTTTCTCAATTACTATATGCATCAAAGCAAATGAAGAAAGTACAATCAGAGTTGGCATGGATGTCCCAGCTTTTCTGATTATATCACAAAGGCCTCCAGGTGCATTCTATCTCATTACCCCTATGATCTTCAGCCGTCAACTATGTTGTCACATTTTCTATAACTTTTCCCTTTTGCCCCATCTACTCTGACATGTCTTTCTTCTTTATTAAAATGGCATCTGCTGCACTTTATCAGGGAAAAAAAGAAATAGCTAACAACATTAAAAAGAACCTGTGGTTGTAACACATCATGACAACTTTGTCAGTTGCATAAGCAGCTAGTCCTACATGTGGAGAGAAAAAATTAAGTGAGAGTAAGGGATAATTTGAACATATCGTGAATATTCATATTCCAACTTTGGGAGTCCAAAAATGAAATGAATCTCCCATGTTAGTCATTTTCTAGGCCTTGTTTATTTGGCTACAAAATAACTGATTCTAAAGCCAAACAGCCTAAATCTGGAAGTTCAAATGTCATACGTAAAACTTATTAAGGACAGAAATTATTACCTTGAGTACTGTGTATAGTCCCCTGGACTTACTAAGTAAATGTTTTTTATCTGGAATATTCATATAGAAAATCCCACTCAACAGCAATCCCTTTAAATTCTATATTTAAACTAGGAATAATTAGATTTATTTCATTCATAAAAATTTAATATTAATATTTATGTTTATATTCTTCCCTTAATATATCCTAATTTTTAAAAATATGACTTGTAACAGTTGTCACTCATAATAATAACTATGGAACATCAGCTGAGATCTGTTAACATGAATATCAGCTTACCCTGTCAGATATCACACATTCAGTACCGTTCAAAGGAAGTCTGAGAAAGGAATGGATAATATACAATCAAACATATTAAGAGAAATCAAGAGTAATTGGAACCATTATTAATTACAATACATTTCCCCACAATACCCTAAATGGTAAAATATTCAGCAAACATGTTGGGAAGAAAATAAAAAACACAATTCTAAATCTTATTGTTTTGAATAGTGTATAAGGTATACATATATCTCTCTCATATTAGTTCTGTTTCTGTAAAGAACCTTGACTAATACAATGACTATGTTAGCATTATTTAATTAACAATGAAAAAACAAAGCAAATCACAGTATTATATTCCCAGATTCAGTTCTGTACTGTTTTTGGAACAATCTCATATTTCTCTAATATATCACTAAAGGTATTATGAAAAAAAACTAGCAAACAAAAATATTTATTCTGCTGCATCACTTTTGTACCCCATCCCAATGTGGCATTTTGAAATCCAATCTATAAAATCAAACTCAGGAAGGCTGCAAAACTTAGAATGATTCTAAACTACTTCCTCTGTAGCATTTTTTGTTACTATAAATATCAACATAGGCTTACTTACTCTACAATAATATTTATATATCTTACACCTCTCAATAGACAGCAATAAGTTGCTTGATTATAGCAGGTAAGTTGAGTTAATAAAAAGAGTTTAAGAATCTAATAGCCTAATTTTTATTAGAAAAGCTTTATCAATTGTTACCAATTCTATCATTTTTGTAAACATCTAAAAAGCATACAACTGAAAATGTTTGTACAGTCCCTGATGACTTGTTTAGCTTTGTTTATTGTTATAAGAAGTTACACTATACCTTTTTATTTTTTTGTTGTTGTTACAAAACAACTATTTTCATATTTAGTTTCTGTTCCCTCTTCTGTTTTTTCCTGAACCAGATCACTTGATGTGTGCATACAGGCTCCAAATAACGATTTCTACTGTATCCTGGGACATTTGCCCCTGTGCTACCTTTGGAATTTTTTTCTTCACTCTTGAGATGGGGAATGATGTTAATTCTTTTCACCTGCACTTGCTTCTGGCCATGTAAACTCTCTCTGTGATCCAATATTATGGCCTAACTAACTCCAGTGCTTAGCAAAGCAAAACTTCATTTTCATTAAAATCCATTATTGTCTCTGTAAAGATAAAAGAATTTCAGACTGACTTCGATATGCTTAGCTCAAAACATGAATGTTTCAGTTCACACATTTACTAAAATTTAAATGGTTGAACAATACTATTTCCCAGAAAATATCTGTGAAATGTAAATGCTACTTATGTAGTTTAAGCAACCAAAAAGAATAAAGTAAGTTTGTTCCAAATGTCAAAACACTGTCCCAAACGATCTTATCTCTAAATATTATTGTTTTCCTAGCTCACCCTTTTGCTAAAATTTATGAGTATGAACAATGAACTTTTCTGGAGAACTTCATGATAATGCAAATGCTGTTATGTAATTTAAGCAAACAAACAGAATAAGATGGGTTTTCTTTATAGTCAAAGCAAGGTAGCACTTAGGATAATATTAAACAGGAAAAACTAAGAAAGAAAAAATGAAAGAGTTATAAGAACTCGGGCCTGTCCTCCCTTGATGAAATATGTAATAAGCTTGGGCATTGAGAAGTGGAAAATTTTTTAGTATGATAACAGAAAAAATGTATGATAGTATACTAAAAATAATATGTTTGGTATTAGTATGGTATTAGTCTAAAGTTTTTTTTTCTCATTTAACCATCAGAATACTTACAAGAGTTAGGTACAGTGATTATTCCCATTTTATAGTTGAAGCAACTGAGAAACAAAGATGGTTAATTTGCTTAAGGATGTATAGCTAGTAAGTACCAAGGCCAGGATTTTATCAGGGCATTCTGTCCTCAAAGCCTTGCTCTGCATAAGATTTATGAAATTCAATAATCTCCCAATAAAGGAAGAGATAAAGATACAGGTTTTTCATTTATATTCAGATACATAATATGTTTCTTGTTTTCTTAAGACAAAATGAGAAAAAAAGTGACTTTCAGACTTTTAAGTCACAAATGTTACCATATCACCAATTAGACTACAATTTCTTAATGCCACCCTGTGGGCTTAGTGAACTGGACTATGCCTGGAGGTCACCTGTGTAGCAGCTGCAATAACTTTCACTGATAAAGGGACCTTTGGAGTTTAAGGCAGTTACAACAGGGTGGGTGTCATCTTTCAGTAAGATGACAAACTTCTTAAAAGGGATATGTGGGAGGTTAATGACAGGAGTCCTACAGAGCCAGAAACTTCTGTTCAGTATCAGCCAATACAAACCTTTCTCTCAGCTGGCTGGCCTCTCCACTGTCCTCTATAAAGGGTATGAGAATTACTATTCTTGAGCTTTCTCTTTTATTGTTGATTAACTCATTTCTAAAATCTATGGCAATCTTTATTTTTATGATAAAATGAGGGCCTTTGTTACCTCAATAAATAAACTCCCTTGATAAAGTGCAAAATAAGAATACCATGCTAAATATAGGTCATAGAACTGTATGCTAAAGTAACCCATGTTGGAGTAAAAATATGTTTACTGCAAAATAAAATATATGGGAGAAATATGAATTTACTGGAGATATAAGCTTTATGTTTTAATAACTTTATCACACACTGCTTAACTATTCATTGTACATCATTCTTGCTGAAGATTTACAAATAACGCAATTTTTAAAGAAATAGCATCACAGTATCTGAGTAATTTATTACAATATTTAGAAAGTCTTTGCTCCTAAAATAACTGAACTGTAAACACAATTGCTTAATAAGAGAAACATCTTCACTCCAAATAATGAAAAGAGGTGAGAGGTGAGAGTCGTTAAAAAAAAAAAAAGGTAAGAAAGAATATTTGAGGAGGTGAAAATAATATTAAAAATGGAAATTAAATGTTTACCTCCCCCATCTTACCTCCTGCAAACTGTTCTGGAGTCTTTTGCATGTATATACGTCTAAAGGTTATCCACAGCCTCACTAGATAGTCACCTGAGAGCCTGACCATTCAGTCCCTCCACCTTTAGCATAGCGCATAATATCTGAAGCAAAGTTGCTCAGAAAAAAAATACATGTATATATATAAAATCAAATGAATGATAATATCTGTTTTTCTCAAATATAGGCAGTGGCAAAATATATCAATTTTATCCAAATTGATAGATTATATAGGATCATAGAATTTTAGAACTGAAAATAAGCACATGAGGTTTCTTGGTGTCTAAGATAATTTTAGATTGTAGAAGAAAAGTATGATCTGAGAGAATCTGAATCCAGCTCTCAGGTTGTTGGGTTCTTTTTTCTCAATTATTTGCATTTTTCTGATATTTTAAAATTCAACATTTCCTTTCTTTTCGTACTGGTATGACTCCATTCAGTCTGCTTACCAGATGCCTCTCAGGCTGGTCTGTAATACTAGTAAGTGTGGAAGTATTTCCTATTGTACTAATTCAGTGAGTACCAATTGTAGGGAAATTATGGCTCAATGGCAACAGAAATTTCAGAGAAAGATATTCAAATAACAGATAGTAATTAATTTTCTAGAGCTTCCATTCTTAATTTTTTTAAACTTTTATCTTAGGTTCGGGGTACCTATGCAGTTTGTTATATAGGCAAATTGCATGTCATGGTGTTTTGGTGTACAAATTATTTCACTGCCCAAGTAATATTTATCTTTAGAACACATTCAAAAAGCTCATCTAACTCAAAGATACACTGCTGTTAACTTTAAATATAATGGTTTAATTGAAGGGATGTTAGGGTGAGGTTCAAGGACCTACAACAAATACATCAACTTTTCCTGTTATTATACCGATAGTTTCATTCTCCTAGATTTCTATAGCATTAAAATTCAATCACACTCAAGACACGTCATATCTGCAAATACATTAATTATCATTTAAAACCTTATGCAGGGTTACTAATCATCACTTCACACCAACTCTGGGACTTGGTACTAAGTACAAAAGAAATACTTAGGGTGTGAAGAAAATATGACTAGAGGTAGTTTAAGTGCATCAAAGATAAAATTAACTCAACTGGATTTGAGCTGTTCCTCTTCAAACTCCATAAACTTTTGTACAAATTTATGGAATTTATTTGTATGGCAGTCACATGAGTGTTTTATATTCCTTTTTAGCATGTGTCTTCTGTGAGGGTAGGAATGGTGTAAATGTTTCTATTTGTTTCCTTAGTTCCTATTCCAAGCTTTGTATGAAAGAAATGATCATTTTATGTTTGTATATTCAGTTTTGCTTTAAGCCATCATTATACTTGTTAAGAATACTCTTTGGTCATATTTAGGATAAAAAAGAAGCAAGCAATAGTCCATAGAATTGTGCTAATTAATTGCAAAAGCACTAATATTCTAAAAAAAAAATCAGTCATAATGTGTAGCAGCATCCATTTTGTTTCTTATTTCCAGTTATGATTCAAAAGAAAAAGGCAATGAAATCTGGCTTTTTGTGTGCTACAGTTTTCACCCACGAAGCTCCATACTTCACCAGCAACCTCTTACAAACCACTAGTTTCTGGTTTTATTTAATATGTTCAAATCAGATTAAGCAGATCTCAGTCCCATTCCAGCACATCAGGCACAAAATGTCTCTTTTATCTTTTTGCCACTTTTAAGAAACATCTGCATCTTTGTAAAAAGGCCTAGCAGGATGAGCCAAACATTTGAGAATGGACATAGCCACGTGCAGGGAGATAGAAAAAATTATTAGGGGAACTGACTCTTTGTTAGATTCCCAGAGACCAGAAAGAAGGATGACAGTGTCTGGGGCTTATAAACATGAAGTAATTTCTCTGAGTTGGACTTCAGAGGTGACCCATTCTATCAAGCTATTAAACAAGATAAACAGAATGGTAGGACTGGTTTTAAGGTTATCCAAACATTCACTTCACAAATAAGGAAACTTACAACCCCAAAAGTTCATACTTGTACATTGCCCTTTTCTATTTTTTAAGATAAAGCTTAGATTTTTCTTGGCCAGATTCCCTCTGTTGTGTTTTATTCAGTCTGACAAGGAGAAAAGAATATCCTGTGTGAACACCCAACAAATATCTCTGTGAATGCAGTGAAAAGGCTTAGCTACCGCATCTGTCTCCCTTACAAGACTCTGAGCCCCTGGAGTGCTTAGTAACCTTGTGCACCTTTCACAGCTCCTGCCAAGTGTTTGAACTGAATTGAACTTTTTTGTTGTTCTAGATAAATACTGAAGTGTGCCACGTAAAATAATATTCAAACACTTCTCCTTTTGAGCAGAGCATGGCAAATGACAAGATGATGAATCCAAGATTAGCTCAGACATGCTGGAGAGGAGGTAGGCAGTGAGAACCAGCTTGCAGACCTGGGAAGGGTTAACTGTGACCTCCCATCTCTGCTGCTGCTTAGCGGTTTACTTTCCCAGGCAGGTGGAAATGGACCACTGAATGAAAGAAAAGCAAAGTGGCAGATAATAGACAGCAGACGTTTTCAATCTTAGCCTTGTCCAGGTTTCTAGCACATGTTGTAGATTGAGTGTTCTG
Organism: Pongo abelii; assembly: GCF_028885655.2. Taxonomy (NCBI): domain Eukaryota; kingdom Metazoa; phylum Chordata; class Mammalia; order Primates; family Hominidae; genus Pongo; species Pongo abelii. The sequence goes on along the minus strand of NC_071990.2, from coordinate 81,658,927 downwards.
TGAAGCCCAAAAGGCATGAACTGAACAGGAGGTTGAGCCAAAACTCCTCATGGCTTATTGAAAACATTTCCAGGCCCTGGAAATACATCCAAATAGAAATTCCAATCATTTCTGGAAAAGCCAGGCAAACCAATATGTTCTGAGAACCTAGTGGCCTTCCCTTGCCCCTTCTGGCAGAAAGACAAAGTACCCCATTCAGCCAGTCCATATTTAAGAATAAGTCACTTTCAGAATTTAAACAAAAGGAGGCAATGCCATGTAGAATATCACATAGTACTCCAAGTTTTCTATTATACATACCTACATATATATGTATATATACATGTATGTGTATATATATATACATGTATGTATATATATATGTATGTGTGTGTATATATATATATATGCATATACATATTTATATAGTTAATGAAATTCAGACTGGGAAGCAAAAGATCTTGATTCTAACCTTTATTCTCCTCCTCATTAGATTTTAAAAATTATGTGTAACTAATTTAACCTTTTTGGAATTAGTCTTCCCTTTTCTATAATATCAGGGAAGACAACTAAATGATTTCTGAGGTTCCTTCAAATTTTAAATTATATTATTCCATTTATTTTTATTAAATTTATTGAGTATATTTCATGTAAAATAAACTGCATCTATTTAAAGTGTACTGCATCTATTTAAAGTGTCCAATTAAATTAGTTTTGACAGATGTACACACCCATGAAACCACCAATACAATCAAAAGGCAAAATATTTCAATCATCCCCTAAAGATTTTTCGTGCCCCTTTGTAGACAATTCTTCCTCCACCTCCAACCCAAACAATCACTGATCAGTATGAAGGAGTTTGTATTTAGGTAAACAAAATTATGCAGTATGTACTATTTTATGTCTGGCTTTAGTCACTCAGCATAATGATTTTTGAGAATCATCCGTGTGGTTATCATGCACCAGTACTTACTTCATTCTTCTTCTTCTTATTTTTTTGATCTATGCATCTGCTGATGGACATTTGGGTTATTTCTAGTTTGGATCTATTATGAATAAATCTTCTATGAAAATGCATGCATAAGTATTTCTGTGGACATAGGTTTTCAATTCTACTGGATAAATATTCAAGAGTAACATGGCTGAGCTATATGTTTTAGCATATAATTAATTTTACATTCTGACCATCGGTGTACAAGAATTCCTCCACATCCTCACCAACACTTGGTATTTTTAGCCTTTTTAATTTGAACCATTCTAATGTGTACATAGCTTTTAATTTGAACCATTCTAATGTGTACATAGATTTCTCTCATTTCTATCTTCATTTCCTTGATGACTATGATGTTAAGTATCTTCTCATGTGCACATTCTTTTACCTTCTTTTGTAAAGTATCATCAGTGAAAATAGTTTTATCATTTTTATAGGGTTATTTCTCTTCTTACTGCTGAATTATAAGATGTATTATTATGGATATAAGTCTTTTGGCAGATATACATATTGCAAATATTCATTTGCAGTCTTTAGTATGTTTTTGCTTTCTTAACTATGTTTTTCAAAGAGAAAAATAATTATGATAAAGTCAAACTTAACTTTCTGTGGTCTATGTGCTTTTTATATTCTGTTCAGGAAATCTTTGCCTACCCCAACTTTGCAAATATTTTCTCATTTGTTTTTTCTAGTTTACAATTTTACATTTTATTTTGCAATAATATTGAACATATAGAAAAGTAGCCAAAATAGTACGGAGAGTTCCTGAAGACCCTTCACAGAACTTCCTTTAATTTTAACATTTTTTGTGATCAAGTTATAATTATCAAAAGTAAGATGATAAGATTGCTAAAATACTATTAACTAAACTAGAGACTTGTATTTCATTGGTTTTTACACTAATAGAATCCCAAAATCCCATATTGCATTCAGTTGTTAAGTCTCCTTTGTGGAAATAAAGGAAAATCACCCAAATGAGGACAAGTAAAGGTTACAACTTCTTCCAGTTACTCTAAGTTGGAAGTAAGGGAAAAATTAGAGAAGCTGCCAGTTATTAAATTCTGGCTTTTTAGGGCTCATTTCTATAGGGGTTATTGTTTGGCTGCCCGGATTGTGAGCTATAAATAATAGTTTGAGTTCCTGAACTGGTTACTGAAGGTAATGAGTTGGCTTCCTGGACTGGTGGCTGCAGATTGTGGGTCAGAGTTCTATTTTTAAACATGGTATGGCCATTGTCTGTATTTTCAGCCTCTTATCTTTGTCTCCTCCAATGAGTAACAGTGCCAGTCTTCTTTATGCTTTATGACATTGGCAATTTTGACGACAACTCTTCAGTTACTCTGTAGAATGTCCTTCATTTGTGTTTATCTAACATTATTTCATGATTAAATTGAAATTATTAATTTTTGGCAAGAATAATAAATGAGATTTCCTTCTCAGTGCAATACACCAAGGAGTACATGATATCCATATGTCTTACTACTTGTGATGTTAACTATGATCATTTGGTTAAGGAGGTGTTTGTTGGATCTGTCACTGAAAAGTTGTTATTTTTCTCTACGTAGGTAATGACTATCTTGGAGGAGATGCTTTGAGACTGTGCAAACATCCAGCTTCACTTTTAAATTTTACCTATTAATTACAGCATCCATCAGTAGATCCTTCCTGCAAAAATTACTAGTGTGGTGTTCTTTCTATTTCCTTCATTCTTTACATATTTATTAATTAGAATTATTCTGCAAGGAAGAACTGCTCCATCTTTCCATATATGATTATTTATATGCATGTGTATTCATAAATTATTTTTATTTTATGAATTATAAAACAGTGCTATCATTAGTTATATCATTGTCAGATTATTCTAGATTTGGCTGTTGGGAGTTCCTTCAGCTTGCTTCCTGTGTTCTTTTAACATGGTTCCATCCTTTTTTGAGCACTTCATTACTTTCTGGCACCAGAACATGGTTTAGGCTCATCTTTTATTTTTCCTGTGCCATCCCTGAAATCAACCACATCTTGTTGCATTTTTTATTGAACAATAATATGGAGAACCCAAGTTTGTGCCAAATATGCTAATCCACTGCTTACAGTTCTTCTCAGTGGACAGAGCTGATGTATGCATATATACTCACACATAGATTTATATTTATTACTGTCTCCAGCTCTCTCTATTTTTTAAAAAACAATCAGTTCACACTGATAACTCTGATTCCTACCCCAAGACACAAGGTTCATTCAAGCTTTTACCCTTCCCTTTTTTGTAACTTCTTTCTTTCTTAGTAATACACCTGATTTTCATTATTTACAATATACTTACTTATTTTCACAACTCTAGTTTATACATAATTTTAAAGTTGCTAATCTATATGTGTGAGAAACAAATTTACTATGTAGAGTTCAATGTTTATGTGCAAACTTAAACCTTAAATATGAAGTCCAAATACTGTTACTCAAGTTTCTTAGGTCAGTCTTTTCTTCCATACCCCCTTTACTATAGTTTTTAATCATTCGCGATACAATCAGGTTCATTTCTAGAGTTATTTGATTTTGAATCTCCCTCACATTCTGATTGATATTTTTAAATTTATGTACAGTACAATTTACTATTTTTTGTATACATTTTCAGTGTTAACAAATTGTTTCACTGTCACTACAGTCCTGATTCAAAACAAGTATATTAACTAAAAAGAAGTGTTTTATTTTTTATTTCTTCAGTCTAGTTAGATGTTTATCAATTTTGTTGATCTTGAAATATATATATATATATCTCACCCTTGTTAATTATTTGTATTCTATTTCATCCTCCCTATTTTTTGTTTTTATTGGCTCTTTTCTATCTTCTTATGGATTATCGGAATATTTTTCACATTCAATTTTATTTTTTTACTGTAACACTTATTTTATTTTTAGTAGGTGGTGTGGTATTAAATAATGTCTAATTTTTATGGTTTATAAGTTAAAATTTTATGACTAAATACAGAAAACTTAGAATAGAGTGTGGCTATTTATCACCCAAACCCTTCTTTTTTATATATACTTGTCATATTTATTGTGCCACTATACATTCTATGCCTCACAGAACAGTGTTGTAACTTGTTTTAAACGTTTGTATTTAAAGAAATTAAAATAAAGTGTCCTTTATATACACTGAAACATTTGTCGTTTCTAATGCTTTTCATTCATTTAAGATTTATGCTTACCTCTGGTATCACTTCCTTTCAGCTTGAAGACCTTCCTTGAAGTGTGTATCTCCTGGTGATTTGTTGTTTGCTGTTTATTTTGTTTTTGTTAACCCAAAATTCCTTTATTTCACCTTCATTCTTGAAGCATATTTTTGTCAGACTACGTTTTTTTCTTGACAGCTTTTTTTTTTCTTTCTGTGCTTTAAAGATTTGATCCATGGTCTTCTGGCCTTCCTTGTCTCTGGTGTAAAAACTACAATATTTCTAATCATTTTTTTTCCTGACTTTTCCCAACATTCTTTCTTCCACTTTGGTGTTTTAGCAGATTTTTTTTTCACATGTGGAGGCATTTTATTTGTATTTATTCTACTTGTAGTTCATTAGCCTTCTCAAAGTTGTAAACATAAGTAACCATTAAAGTTGATATGTTTGTTTTAACAGACAGTCTAATTGGTTAGACTGACACTGCAAATTCTGTTTCTCCTGCAGGGGTGGTATTTCAGATTTCATTTCAGTCCTTTATCCTTAGTTGCGTATTTTGAATTGCCTCATGTATGCATGGTTCTGGGGCCAAGCAAGATTTCGGTAGAGTTTTTATAGAGAAATTACCACTCCCCTTCTCTGGCTTTCTCTGCTTCAGGACTTCTTTCTCATTTTCTAGGGGTCATGGATGTCCTGGGCTCTGTCTTTTGGTTCTTTGGACAGAAGGACAGTCATTTTTCTCTAAGTATTTTAGCTGTCCTTCACAACCTTGCACTTGTGACTGTGGTTAACCTCAGTATAAGATCATAAAAACAGGAAAATTAATCCATCACAGTCCTTTCTTCCAAATTTCATCTGCCCTCCGATATATGTCTGCTTTTATCTCTTCTCTGGAGCCGGCTAGTAGAATTCTGTGGGTTATTTTCCTCGAAATTTTATAGTTGTTATCTGGTAAAGGTTCAGTCTATTATGTACTAGAGGCAGAAATTCACCAAATTCTGTTATGTTGTATGCCAATACATGTGGTATACTTTTAACTAACAAAATAATTATTTATGCTGCTGATTACTTCCTTTACTCATTTCCTATAATATTTCTATTTAAAATTATTTATTCTAATTGCTAATGTACTACTTCCTTTTACTCATTTTCCATAATATTAATTATATTTTTAATCAATTATTATTTTAATTGCCTATATATGGTGTACTCCTGGCTTATCAAATATGTTCTTTTGTATAATGTTTACTTTTTTCAAATAATCTCTTGAAAAATAAAGTAGATATTATTTTTAACAACTAAGAAAAAAGGAAATTGGGATCCCAAGGATTAGTAGGATAACATAAGATCACACATCTGGCATGAATTCACATATGTATAAGCATATAGAGAACATACGTATGCACATATGTATGTGCATTTAGAGCAGGAACAAACAAAGAAATCTTGAGGATAATAGAATCCAAGCATTTCCTATAAAACACTGTAGCTAGATCATTGAGGTGACTTTCAAAGATTACATAACTAGTTACTGACTGAGCTGGAATGTCTCAATCTGGATTAGGGATCAAACTAGTAAAAATGTACGTAAACGAGCATAAAAACCAGACATTCTATAGAAGGATGAACTTCTGGCAAAAGTGCCACATTAAAAAAACGGCAATCTAGAGTATTATATATTCTCCATGGATTAAGAGACATTTAAACAGAGACTAAAATTGTCAGAGAAGCTGTAGAATATACTTAGGTATTTGATACATAGTTGAATTAGACAATTGTGTAGGTGCCGGCGGAAACCTTCCACTTTGCCCTGAAGTGGCATGGAAAAATCAACTCATAAAAGGTAGATTATAGGAGAAATGGTATACAAATTTATTAGTGTGCACAGGGGAGAATCACACACAGTGTAATTGCCTCCTATCCCACTGGGCTAAGATGCTTATATACCCTTCTTCCTAGAGTAAAGGGAGGTGGGGAAGTGTGGACTATATTAGGGTGGTAGTAAATTATTTTTAGGGGAATCAATGGACTCGGAGAACTTACAATGGCCTAGGACAAAGTCTATTTGGCTTGAGGAGCAGATAACGGTTTGTGATAAAAGTTTGTGCAGGTGCATTGACAGACTTCAGTCTTTCTTCCTGTCATATGAGTTTAGTTAATGAAAATTCAGGGAAGGGATCAGAGGTAATTGTTTCCTTCTTTGCTAGGTCCAAACTTTAGGCAAGTAAGGGAACTTCAGAAAATTCCTTCATCCTGTACTTTGGGAGAGACAGATAATTGACAGACAGAGAGGTTGGGGAAATGTTAGAGAGATCTTGAGACTTCTTCAGTTCAGTATGTCAAAGCACAGCGATATGGATTGGCTGTGTCCCCCCCACCTCCCCTAATCTTATCTTGAATTGTAGCTTCCATAATCCCCACGTTTCATGAGAGGGACCCAGTGGGAGGTAATTGAAACACGAGGGTGGGTTTTTCCTGTGCTGTTCTTGTGAGTAAGATCTTGTGAGTAAGTCTCACAAGATCTGGTGGTTTTATAAAGGGCATTTCCCCTACACATGCTCTCTTGCCTGCCACCACGTAAGCTATGACTTTGCTCTTCCTTCAACTTCAGCCATGATTGTGAGGCCTCCCCAGCTATGCTGAACTGTGAGTCAATTAAATCTCTTTCCTTTTTAAATTACCCAGTCTCGGGTATGTCTTTATTAGCAGCATGAGAACAGAATACTATTTTGCAGTATCTTTTATGAATCCCAACAAGTAAGGTTCCTTCCAAACTAGAATGTTCATGGCTTGACCATTCAGTGATTATGATGTTACATCTGAAAGTATCTTGCTTTCATTCTGACTCTATCATCATCTTAATTACAGTTGAATATGAAAAAAATAATTTTTGCTATTTTGGGATTAATATTCTTAACAACTGATGCTTGTGGAGTCTACTGATGCTACCTTAGAAATTATTTTAGATCCTTGTCAGTAGCAGACATGAACTTTACGTGATAAAATCACTTTCATAAAGTTAATCATTTGCTGTTTTGCAAAAAAAATCAACTAAATTAATGTTTGTATTATAAAGTCAATTGTTAAGTAAAATTGAAGAAACTTTCTCTTCTTGTAAATCAAACACACACAAGTATATAGAAATATAGGTATCAGTATCAAAATTTTTTCCTTGAAAAAATATTTCTTTGTATTTAAGATGAATGTAGTTTGATTTTTAAATTTTCAGTCAATGTGAAATTATCACTTGTTAAAATTGTTCTATGATTTAGCTAAATTTACTCATGAGCCACCCCCATTTATCCAGTAGGACAATAGTTTTTAAAGTATTATCAAGGGAACCCCTGGAAGTTCCCAAGACCATTTCAGGAATTCTGCAAGGCCAAAAGAATTTCAATAGTAATAAGCCATTATTTGCCCTTTTACTTTAATTCTTGACCAGGTATAGAGTAGGCTTTCTAGAAAGTACATGCCATATAGAATGTCATGGCTTATGCTAATAAAGTATGTGCCGTATGTTCTTATACTTATAGAATCTAATATTGGCACATAAATATTTGCATTTTCATATATTAACTCAGTTTTGAAACAGCACTTCTGCTGTTCTATTGCTATCACTGGTTATATAACACTAATCTTATAAACTCTAATCATCTAACAAATGTTACTTTGAAATCCTGAAATTCTTCTTTGTCTACATAGAAGCATAAAAAAGGTCAGCATGTTTTTACTTACATTATATCTTAAAATTTTTTTTTAAATTTCTAAAGTTTTAGGTTTCATCTAAAACTGTTATTATTTTAGAATGTAATCATAGTTTATTTTGAAATAGAGGGAACATTTTTCCTATATTTACAGAATGATTATTGGCATACAAAAAATGGTAAAATGTTTATCAATGCACAGCTGCACTGTCTACACCTAGGATACTAAGAAAAGTAAAACTTTCATATCAGAGGGTCATTTGATTCATGAAAGAGAGGAATCTACTCCAAAGAACCTGGGTGAAACTGTAATTAATATTATGACAAGTGCTATTCCCATCATCTTTACATATGCTAACACTTTTCTTTGGTTTATCTTTTGAAACAGAATCTTTTTAAACAGTTTTGTACTGCCAATTATGTTGCAGTGTCATTTTGAAACCAAACATTCATAGGTTAATGTAAAAAATAATTAAACATCTTATTCATAGCTGGATTGAAGTCTTTAACAGCCTGAATCATGTGTTACAGCTTTTCAAATTAAGACGCAGAGAAGCTGCTGAAACATCCTGCAACATTTATATCATATTGCATTTGCTGTAGAAGAACATACAATAGCTGGAGTTTAATAAAACCTTAGACTATTCATCTTACTCAATGTCTATTGATGAAAAATTAGTAAAAACATTCAGAGCAGTGCCAATTTCTAATGTTGTAGTATCTTGTTGAATTAAAGATTATGTTGCAAACATGAAGAGTGAGATAATATCTTGTTTGCAGAACTGGACTTTTTACCTTACAAATGGATAAATCTGCAGATGTGGCTGGTCTAGCTCATTTGCTTCTATTCATTTGATTTCAGCACTGACTAAGCAGCCACAAAGATCTTGTTTTATGTGAATGTTTGGTAGCAAGTACAAGGGGCACTGAAATATTCAAAGTATTGAGTAATGCTGTTGAATTTCATTTTTTTTTAATCTCATGAAAGCACTGGGTTGACTTTGGCATGGATGGTGCAGACGCAGTGATGTGTAGAATTGCTAGTACCTTAGCACAAATTAAGGTAGTAGCTCCCAACTGTACTACTGGTCACTATGTTCTTCACTGAAGTGCACTTGCAAGAAAAAGAAAAAAAATGGCAATTTTGCTTAAAAATTGGTCCCTTCACTCTCTCTGAGCATCAAAGGTAATAAAAATCTTGTGCCTATTTTCTTACCTATAATGCTCAGAGGAGATGAATGATTTCACCTGAGAGTGACTTTTATGCCCTCCTTTGTTAGATTATTCCATAAAACATGGAAGATTGGAGGAAGAAGGAGTCAGGGATGAGTGAGCATGTTGCTGTCCTCCCAGAATTCCTTTGTAATTAATTGGTAAAAGTATGAATAAACAAATCCACTAATGTTTTCTTGAATGGCGAATTTATTAATGATTTTCAAATAGAAATTCATTATTATTCTTCACAAATAGAGTTCTAGTTTTAAAGATTTTCTTTGCTTTTTATTTTTTAATATTTTTATTTATTGTTAAAGTTATTTAATATATTGTTGTTTCTCTCTTTCCATTGTAATGTAAGGCACATGAGGACAGGGCCTATGTCTATGTTCTTCTTTATATACCCCAATGATTAGAATAGTGACTGGAACATAGTAGGTACTCAAGAGATACATACGAAATGAGTGATTTTTATTTTTATGTGCAACCTCTTATCTAAATTGTGTTATAATTTTTTATGATCTATGTTTCCAATGAATCATTCCTATCAAAAAAGCAGTTAATCCAATTATGTCTACCCTTATTTGTACAGCAAACAAAATTTCCTTTGTATATATAAATAGGAATATTTTCTAACTTTTTTTGTTTTATTACTCTCTTTTCTGACTTGTGACATTTCATTTAACTAGTGATATGTCAGTACTTATTTTCTGATTGCATTTTGATGTTTTTGTTTAGTCTTTCAGACTTAGTTAATAATAAATATGTGTTTTAAAATACAGTTTTCTCTAATGGGTTAAAATCATGTAAATCTATGTTTTTAGGATATCTGAACACTCAAAGACACTAATACTTGGAAATGTCACTGTATTTGCAGTAACTGACTTTCCCTCATGGTCCCTGTCTTGATTCCCCTTGCTCAGAATAGCCACCCTCACTTTCTTACACCTACCTATACGACTGAGAGTCAGCTTATACCTCGTTAAAACCGCCACCCCTTTAGTTCAAGACTTGATAAAAAGTCTCCACTTCCCCGTTTTCAGTTGTACTTACCTTTGAATTCAAATGCTTCTTACCCTAGTACATCAGCAGAAACATCAAGCTACAGTCCAACCTACTCCCTATTGTGTCTGGATATCCATCTCTCTAGCCTCCTGTTTATCTTCTTTTCTCACCAGAATTTCCTGAAGGGTTTGAAGACTGGTTTTGAATAATTTTATTTTTGGTGGAAATTGTTCTTCTCCTTGCCTTGTTTCACTCCACTCTTTCTCCACCAGCTGGACTCACTTCTGCCTTGTTTTATATATATCCACTTCATACACAGCTTGAAGATCTACCATGATCCTGACACATATATAGTAACGTACACCTGCGAATACACAATCATACAAACGCTGAATGATGCTACTCACTACAAGCACCAAGTTTGAGCATGAGCACATTGTAGAGGGCTAATCTGGGCACCAGGCATGCTCTCAAAGGGGAGAGATGATTTTGCTCTTCCACACTCACAGCTTAAGACAACATGCTGCATAAATATGGCTACACTGGCTGATGTAGTTTCCTATGTAGTTATTTATTTATTTTCATCATCATTATTATCACTATGCACATGTATACAGATTTGCTATTTCTTCGTATTACGCACATCATGAATTTCATTAACTCAAATGGTGTAGAATATTGAACATACCTACCTCTGACAAATCCAACATCATTTTCTGAGCCACCAAATTTGTTTTTATTTTAGAGAAGGGAATTCTGATGTTCAGAACAGAAAAGTTATTTTTTCCTAATGGCTCACTGTATGTCAGTGATGGAGCTGGTAATAAAACCTTAGCTCTCTGTATCTCCAATTCAGTGCTCAATTGAAATTGCATTATTCACTCAATGAAAGCTAAATGAAAAAATTAAAGTTACACTCTGATTTTGCAGGATATATTGTGCCAGACTAATGTCACACATTTTATTCCTTGCAATCCAAGCATACCCCAAGTACTACTTACTAAATGACCTATGGAGATCATTTATACAATAGTGCAATGTTTGAAGGTTGTGAGCCACTTATACTGCGAAATATTAATAAAATGTATTTTGTGAGATTTCTTACCCTTGCTCATAAAATGCATAGACCACTTACCTACCCTGGTCTCCCAATAAGGTTATAAGCACTTATTCATTCAAACTAATATTGATAATGATAAGTACTGTACTAAGTAGTAAAGTAAATTTTTTAAAAGTTGTCTGTCATTTGCCAAGCAATATCCATGAAAATGTAATATATACTATCTCATTGAAACTCCTAAAAAGAGCCAGTGAGATTGTATATAAATGCTGTGCACATGACACTCTTTTCTATCACATTCTCTTTTCATTTATCAATTTTCTTCAACAACAACAAATCAATAACTTAATATATACCTTTTCTCTAAACAATATATGGACCATAATTTGCTATTTCTCCCTCCTTGCTTGTTGATGAGAGTGGTCCATAGTCAGCCAGGCAAAAAAAGAATCTTCAGCAAGTCTGCTGGTTGCCAGGTGAAGGCAGAGAGATGAGTTAATACCGGGGCAGGGGCGGGGTGGGGTGTGGTGGTGTGGAAATAATCAGTTGTAGTTGTCATTCACAGAAACCATATCCCTCACATGGGACACCTACTAATACAATAACATTCTATTAAGCCTTACAGAGCAATGAATACCAGCCCAGTTATTATAGGCAGCCAGCTGTGTGAAAGGAGGGAAAATAACTTCAGAAGTTATAGGGCCTATCAAGTGTTTTGTTTATTACTAATCATGTAATGCTTTTGATGTGGGTGAATAAGCCAAGGTGAAATGATTAAGAGAGAACCTTGAGCAGCCTATGTTAACATCAAAGCTTTGGGTGTCAGAATTAGGTACTAAGGGCTAACATACAAATAAAGTTTAATAGTTACTTTCAGTCCTTAGATCAATTAAAATGTGTTTAATTGACTTATGGTTTAATACTAGTTGCAGAGCAGATAAATGTTTCTAAGAAGTGTTAAGTAAGCTTAACGGACAAAAGAGTGTTAAGTAAGCTTAACGGACAAAAAAGTTACATTTGTGAACATATGGGTGTTATTAATACATTAGATTGAAGATAGATTTTTTTGAGACAAGGTCTTGCTTTGTCACCCAGGCTGGAGTACAGTGGCAAACATAGGTCACTGCAGCCTTCAACTCCTTAGCTCAAGTGATCCTCTTGCCTCAGCCTCCTGAGAAGCTGGGGTTACAGGCATGCACCACCATACCTGGCTAACGTTTTTTTTAGAGATGGGGTCTTGCTATATTGCCCAGGTTGGTCTCATACCCCTCACCTCAAGCAATCCTCCCACCTTGATCTCCCGAAGTGTTAGTATTACAGGCATGAGCCACCATATCCAGCTGGTTAGGTATATTTTTGAAGTAGATAAATGAGGAAGGATTTCAGTTGATTAGTTACTGGAGATATTTCTCACACAAATTTAAAATTAATATTAAAGATGGTGTCAGTGTCTAGTCCATTTTCTTTTACTATAACATAATATCACCTACTGAGTAATTTATAAAGAAAAAATATTTATCATAGTTCTAGAGGCCAGGAAGCCCAAGGTACCAGCATTTTGCAAAGGCCTTCATACTGTGTCATCCCATAGCAGAAGGTAAAAGGGCAAGAAAGCATGTGCATGCAACAGACAGCAAGAGATTGAACTTGTGTAGCCTCAAGCCCTTTTATAATTGGCATTATCCATTATTGAGGGCGGGGCCTTTATGGCCTAATCACCTCTCAGAGGTCCCACCTCTTACCACTGTTGCATTGGGGATTAAGTTTCTGACCCATAAACTTTGAGGGGCACATTCAATCTATAGCAGGCAGCAACTTTTAACTGTAAAAGTTTTGAAAGTTATGAAATATGGGATAAATCTAATCATCAGAAAACATTAGTGATGCAATTCAATTTTTTTCATTATCAACATAGGATTTAAAAATTTACTCCTAGAATATAAAGTAAAACTCCAAAACTTTAGACAGTATGCCTGTCAAATAAGGTAGCCATCTACAAATAAAGGAGAAATATCAATATTTAAATAAGTACATTATTTATAGCTCATTTTATTATATTATTATTTATAGATTATTTTACCATATAAAATTAGTTTCAGAACTATTAAAAATACAGGAGATTTTATTTTATGTATACCTTAAGTATTTTCTATGTCTCATATAAATGGTTCTTCCATAAAAATTATCAAGCTTGATCCTTTTCTATGTGTACCCAATATTTTTATTTGTAAATCCAATTACATTTGTCTAAGTTCTTCAAATGTTGAATAGCAGAAAATTTTATATTATTTAAAAAGAAGAATAGAAAAAAATCTAAATAACATATAAGGTAGCTAATTTATTTCTATTTTTTTCTATTGGGACTTTATCAGTTGAGTTTATAAGAACTATTTTTTAATTGACAAAAATTTTATATATTGTGTCCAGCATGATATGTTTCTATATGTATGCACTGTGGAATGGCTAAATCAAGCTAATTAACATGTCTATGATCTCACAAACTTTTTTGTAGTAAGGTATTTAAAATCACTATTAGCAATTTTCAAGTATATAATACATTGTTATTAACTACTGACACCATGCTGTACATTTCCTGAATTTATACCGCTTAACTGAAATTTTGAGTCTTTTAACTAACATCTCATCAATAATAAGAATTATCAAAAGATAATTCTGTTTATTTCCTATCTCTTCTCCAAAATTATTAACCAAAACTTAGATCTTTATCACTGAACAATAAATTGAAGCTATAGGAGAGACTCACGGGACATGGATGAAACTGGAAATCATCATTCTCAGTAAACTATCGCAAGGACAAAAAGCCAAACACCACATGTTCTCACTCATAGGTGGGAATTGAACAATGAGAACACATGGACACAGGAAGGGGAACATCAACTCTGGGGACTGTTGTGGGGTGGGGGGAGGGGGGAGGGATAGCATTAGGAGATATACCTAATGCTAAATGACGAGTTAATGCGTGCAGCACACCAGCATGGCACATGTATACATATGTAACTAACCTGCACATTGTGCACATGTACCCTAAAACTTAAAGTATAATAATAATAAAATAAATAAATAAATAAATAAAAAAGGAGAGACTCACAGACATTATATAACAATGACACGAGATTGGGCTAAAGAATCTAAAAGTTCATCTAATTCTCAAATATTATGTTCCCATCTTAGGTTTCATAGACAAAACAGTACTAAGAGTTAGTTGATATTCTCTAGAATTATCGTAGGAGACAAAAGTCTCAGATTGTCCCTGAGTAGGCCCACTCTGGGAATTAATCTAGCTTCTGACCTTATGTTTCATCATTTTAGCTAAGTCACCTTTTGACTTACCACAAACTCAAAAAACTTAATAATTCATAGTAATATAGTGTTGGTAGTAAAAACATGGATTCCAAAGCCAAACTGACTAGCTCTGCCACGTTAGTTGTGCCCCCTTGGCAAGTTGCTTAGCTTCTTCTTTGTGACATAGTTCTCTTAAATTTCCAATATGGATAATAATATTACCTATCTCATGGAACTATTGTAAGAAATAAAGAAATTATTATATGTTTGGACATTATGTAACACATAGTGGATGCTACATGTGTGTTTGCTATCACTACCATTATCTTACCCTTTAATTAATTTCTCTGAAAATAGGGAAATTGAGAAGTAGAGTTAGCATGATTTGGTAACTCAAAACCTTTCTGCTTTCTGCAAGTCTTCTCAACAAAGATATAATTTAGTTGCACTATAACAGAATATGACTGTTAAATTCAATGTTGCCTTTTTCTTTTAGCATTTTACGGAATAATTTTGCTCATTCTTAGGAAAAGGGAATATTTTTCCAAGACTGAGTAAAAATAATTTTCTTTTTTTTAGGAAGAAAAGATTAGACAATTAGGGTTCTTCAAGGAAAGGAAAAGTAATTTTCTTTAGATAATGACATGGAGTCCAGTTATAAAGGGTTATTGAAATTCTACATGACAGTCTATGGTACATTGCTGTGTTTGAGTAAATAAATGCTGCTATGTGGATAAATAAAATAATAGTTTAATGTGCATACTAAAATGAGTAGGAGCTGGGAGGCTGGAGAGACTTGGATAGAGAAGAGAAATAGTAGGGTGAAAGCAAAACATACAGTAAGCCCAGGAAAACAGTGCTAGAGTTTCTGCTGGAAAGAACTAAATAAATGGGAGAGAGAGGAAACATTACAAGGATTTTTTTTTTCTGTGTCCAGGAGCCATGTTAAAAGAGACTGCTTGAGAGCTAGGCAGTCTTTGCATAAATTATAAAAGACTTTTAGTGGTTGCTTTTGAACTTCAGAATGTAAAGCATCCATTTCCTCATTTTTCTATGAAAAGTAGCTTGATTTTTCTCAGTGAGAGAGTTTATATATCCTTACAGCATAGTAGCTATACTTATTGGGTAGCCTGGAACAGAATAGATTACATTAATTTAATCTGGTCAATTTCTCTCATCCCCATGGCTTTGGCATTTTATTTAATGCTGACCCAGAACCCAGTTCAGTTCTCAGGCCGCTGAGAAATAGCCTTTTTCTTCCTCTGGATGAACTGATGGGATAATATGAGGTGCAGAACAGCAGTCACCATAAAAAAAGATCCAGGAGCCACTATGTGGAGCTGAAAAAGACCACTAGATGGCTAGTGCTACACAAGTTAGAGCAAAGAGACAGAAAAGAAATTAGATGCCTAGCGGTTTATACTCACTGTGCCAAGTCACATATGCATCCTCTATCTTGACTACTGAGTTATATAAGTTAATAAATTCTTTTTTGGTTGTTGATTATACCAGTTTGTGTTTTGTTTCCTTTTATTTGCAATTAAAGTAGTCTTAACCAATACAAATAGAAATTCCACATTCAAATCTTGGGCTGATATATCACTTGGCTAACAAGTCTTTAGGCATGTAGAAATTTTGCATGTTGTAAACCATGCATCCTATTAACTGATGCCTCTGCTGAAGTGTCATAAATTTTTAATCTAATCCCACCTGGTGACCCCACAAGAATCTTTGTGAAGTTGAACAGAGCATGCCAGAATAACCAACGAAGGGATAAGAGAACTGGAAAACTATTTTTGTCATTTGTAAGCACACTAAGTTCCACCTGAAAAGTCACAGCAAGCACATAATAGCTCTATGTGTTCATTTAAAGATAGTACCCTACAGGTCAAATACATAATCACAACTCGCCCCCCACAAAAAAAACACACATGCGTTCTATTGTGCCCAAAGAAAGACATAGAAATGGCATGTGATCCAATGCCTGTGCACAGCCCTTAGTCAGACATAGCTTTATCATCCTTTCTCCTGTATTACTTGGAATAGAAAACAATTTGTTTCCCAGAATGATAGGAAAAACTGAGGTCAGTAGCAAAGTTTCCATCTGTTTGGCTATGTGAGATCTGTTAGCTCACAAGATAACCTCTCCCAATGGACTCAACTTCATATCCTAAAGTAAATTAGAAATTCATTATTAACATTTAAATCTTCTTTAAAATTTGGGATACCAAAAATTATTTCCAACACATGCCAAATGTTTCTTATGGTAGCTAATCTCAGGGCCTCGGTGGATCTACATGTTCTTTCCTCTTAATAATTTGCATGTTGACAAGAATATATTGGACTACCTCATGATATTTAAAACATTCTGTCCCAAACCACAATAGAAAACAAATATCAAATCTTTTTAAAAGTCTTAGGGATGTTAAAAGATTGTAAAGAGTAAAAATAGAAAACTATAGTCAATACCTACTTTACATTCTCTGATATCACTCTCTGACTTTTAGCCACAGGACTTTCCACAGTCTTAAGTTGTTTATGTGTGTGTGTGTGTGTCCGTGTATGTGTGTGTCAGAGAGAGAGTTCCATTGTTGTTGCTGCTGTTGTTGTTTTTGGTTCATTGCTATTTCTTCGTCAAGTCTGTAAACTATTAAAGGTCAAGGGGCAAATCGGTTAGGCTGACAATGGGAGCCTAAAATCTATTTGTTGAATGCATAGAATGAATAAAATTAATGAATGAATAAGTGAATAAGTAAATGAACAAAGATCATTGTATATTCTGCATTGATCTAATAATGAAGACAAATGCTCCAATAGCATCAGTGTGTGTTCATAATTGTTTTCAATGCTCTCAATTTATTTATTGGACAAATATTTACTTACTCTGTTCAGCAGAAGAATAATATGCAGACCACCACACATAATGATACAGTCTTTGGCAATGATTTTTTGAGAGATCAGTAGGCTTCAGAACCATATAAATAGGCTACAGGACTGTGCAAAAAAATCAAACCAGACAAAACAAACAAGCCTAATTGTCCCAGAAGGTTCTAGGGATTTGGACTTTCAACACTACCGAAGCACCTTGTCAAAGAAAAAATGCGTCAGATAAAGTTAAGCAAGGAAGACTTTATTTAAGACTATTGCAATAGAGGAGAGAGATTGAACCTAACTCCACTAAAACAAAAGGTGGCTGGGTTTTTAAATTCTGGGGTAGATAGTGGGAAAAGTACAGTAAAATGTTAGGGGATAGATAGTCAATGTTAGGTCATCTGTGTTCGCTACTTTTAAAATATTAGGCTCCTATCCTTCCACAGAAACTGGTATATAGAGATGCCATCTTTCTTGATGATTACATATCAAAGGGATAACTCCCAGGTCTTTGAGAAAGACATTTCTGGGTTGTAAAACTACTTTTCATCTCTAAGGGGCAGAGAAAGAATTTACAATGGAAAACTTTCCAAAATAAGTGGTCTAAGAAAGAGCCAAGGGTCTTAGGGCCAAGGGTCTGGAAAAACCCTGTCTAAAGTTCAGTCAAACCGAGGAGAATGTTAAGTCCATCGTGGCCAGTCCTAAGCAAACTAGGATGAGATGGTCACCTACTAGGTGTTAAGTGTTACACAGAACTTCACTAGAAATTTTCTATAGCTGAAAATTGTGATATTCACATTCAGCAAATTATCATGTAGATCTATGACTTTGTTTCCTTTGCAGGCCTACCAAGGAAATATTTCTTTTTCTTGAAAAGATATTTATCTCAAAATACAAGAAATATTTTTGTTCCGTGAAATCAGTTTTAAAAGTGCATAGTTTGAGAGCTTTTGTTGAGTTGTGCTAAAATGAAGGTCTCTTATTCATTGAAAGGCTTTAAACAGACCACAAACACATGCAAACAAAACAAGTTCAAAGAATGAGTCTCTGTCCCATGATACTTTTTCTGCAAAAAAAAAAATACATTTCTTAATTTATAGCCTAAATACCACTTGTTCTTTATAAACCTCATTTTAACATTGAATAAAATTACAAACTTGAGATTTTGCTTCTTTTGAAAACTTGAATTACAAGAATGTGACCACAAAGTCAACTTTGAACATTTAAACTCTGGTGATAAGGACATGATAATTCGTATGTGGCTTGAAATAGAAGTTCCATTGAAAGGAGTATTTTTGCTACAATAAAAAATAAATCTCATAATTTGCCAAGTTAAAATGAGTCAGTGCTTAATGTAATAATGCATTGCATTGTCAATTTCCTATATTTTTGATTCTTAGAAAGGTTCTGAGCTCATAGAGCAAAAGAGTTAGACCCTAGAAATGCACATAACCAAACACTGCTAGAGACAAAAAGGAAAACCTTTTTCCAGTGCCTGTGGCCAAATCATTTTCTGCTTGAGCCAAAAGAGTGGACATGAGAAAGAGCCTAGATATTTTTTTGAAGAACCAAATAATAAATTCTTGCAGTCACAATGAGGTCAACAACCTTCAATGTTTATCATATTAAAAGAGAGACCATCACATCATCAGTAGCTTAACACTATATTAATTTTCTTCAGAGAGTAAAAGAATGAGTTAGTAATTCCAGGAGGTTTCTTTTTCTTGCTAATTCCAGGAATTCTATTTCTCTGTGGTGTGTGTGTGTGTGTATGAGTGAGTGAGTGACAGTAACAGTCTGAGAAACTATCCAGACGAAATAAAATTTTTTAAAGGTCACAATGGAGACATCTAGTATATTGTGAGTTGAGAGAAAAACAGCAAGCTGATGGTTTATATAACAAATAGGGTATGTTTGGTTAGGTAACAGTATATCTAAATAGTTAATCTACTTTAACTGGTAAAATATTAGAAGAAGTATGTTGAAAGTCACAACCCAAAGAGTTTGTTTAAAAAATTATACATTTATTGAGTCATTAAAAAAATTTAGTAACCATTTCTGTATGTCCATGCATTCAGATAAGTGTTATATGAATAGGAATGTTCTCTAAAGAAGTGAATCAAATAGATTCACATATGTGTAATCACTCTAACACAATAGAAACTCAGCTGTTGCCCTCTTAACATAGATGGCAGATGTGTTTGTCAGCAGAATCGCACTCCTAAATGCTATCTTCCATAAATAAACTTAAAGAGGCTCTGCTATCTCTAAAATAAGGCCTCTAAGATCACCCTGGAAGCTTTCTTCAGTTTCACTGACTGGAATGAAAAACAACCAACCAAAAAAAAGAAGATTCCCAGTGACATTTTATGGGTCAGTGTTGTAAGCGACTCAAGTCTCATCTACTGACACTGCATCGAATAGAACTGGTCACACGATCCCAGCTACAAGTACATACAAGAAAGCCTGGAAAAATTTGCCTTGTACCTCCCTTAAAAAACTCTGTAATATGGAAGAGGAAATATGTTTTTGGTGAACAATTAGCTATCTCTTCCACAATCTATCTCTCACGCCACCAAATATCACTCTGTATTCCATTCATGAGGAAGTAATTCAAAGTCCAATCCAGTCACTGCATCCAGTACAAAGTCCAGGATATGCAGGAGATGCATGCTTTTTTTCAATTAGTTATAAAAGTGACTTCTCATAATCTCGTGATGTCCACTAAAGCCATTTATTTTCATCCTCCAACCCCACATGTCCATTTTACAAGGTGGGTGGAGCAAGGATGGCAATTAAAACTCACTTTCGAAGTGTTAAAGAATACCAGATGCACAGCAATCACCCATCCATAGCAATCATGGTATCCTCACTGGCAGTCATTGTAGAAGTCCCCACCCTGGCAGCGAGGGATGGTCTCTCATTTACTCAGATCTTATCTGAATTATTTGGAAGAACCTATTGTTCACCTATTGCCCAGAGCTACATCTAAAGAGGAATGTTGAAGAGTATGCCCTCTTTGACAGATTTCTCAGCTCCTTACTTGTTACACATACACATTAAGTAGCTAGAAAGTTGTTATAAGGCTTTAATAGTCAAAGACTTTTTTGGTTCAGGCTAATCATTTTTTGGAAACACAATTCTTTCAAAAATGATAGGCTTCAGTCAGTACCAGATGCCTCCAGTCAGTATGAGGTGCCAGTAACTACAACTTAAATTTTATCCTGGACATACTTCTTAAGTCTGATTTATTTCTCTGCTTCCACATCTCTGTCTCTTTATGACAGCTACCTTGAGGCCATGTGAAACATTACACTTGAGTGGAAGGGAAGAATTCTTAACTTAAACTTTTCAAAACTGAGATCCTCTGATTAATGAGAAACTTTGATGAACCTATGTTTTTAGTCCTTTGCAAATCTTGTTTCCTACTATTTTAGTTTCTAGATCCTCTCTCTTCTCTTTTGTTTCTGTTCAAAAAATCAGCTAATTCTTGACCAAGCTAGTTTTTTTTAATACCTTCCATAAATAGAGTGTCAAACAACCCATGTTACTAACATTGTGCTCTCCAACCTCTTTTAGAACTACCAAATTTGTGTGCACTTGCTCTGCCTTCTAAGTTGTTGAAGGCCATACCTCTCTGTATTCATAAGGGTAGACTAGCTGCCACAAAAATTATACTTTAAAGTGTATGCTGGCTTACAAGGGGTTAGTTACATTTATGTAAAACTGTTAGCTAGGCGAACAGGTTAGTGGGGTCACCCTTGTCCACTCAGTTATCCGAGTACCCATTCTGATGGAGTCTCTT
Organism: Pongo abelii; assembly: GCF_028885655.2. NCBI lineage: Eukaryota > Metazoa > Chordata > Mammalia > Primates > Hominidae > Pongo > Pongo abelii. Next base: position 81,637,830 of record NC_071990.2, on the reverse strand, counting down.
ACATCTCCAATAAGTTCTTTTCAAAGACACCTGTGGTTACCTTAATTCTAGCCCTATAGACAGTGGAAAGGGAATGAGGAAGCATGAGGAAAAATTTTAATAGCCAGACCTTGAAGTGGCACATGGCATGTCTGCTCATATTGCCATGTCCAGAACTAGGCACATGGCTCTAATTAGCAGCAAAAGGGATGGGAAATGCAATGCTTCTTGTGATGACTCTACACTTTGGAAGGGGGAACACGTTTTTGTTGGTGGATAATTACCCAAATCTGTTACAAGTTGTAACTTGATAGATAAGAAAAGGTGGAAGCCGTCTGGAGGTTAGACGGAGCTAGTTCTCACTTGAAGGCACATTCTAGGCAAAGCAAACTAGTATGAGAAGCCATGAAGTGGATAGATCTTGTTTTGCTGTTTTAATATCTCAGGGCCACTGTGGCTAAAGTATTGTGAGAAAAGGGGAAAAAGAGAAAGGTAATGCCAGAGAAGTAGGCAGAAGACAAATTAAGCTTGAAGAGCTAACAAATTTGAATTACATTCTAAGTATAATAATTTAGAGGTTATTTTAAGTTAAAAAAAAAAGAAATTGTTGGAAAAAAATCAGGGATAGGAGGCAGGACTAACTTGCAGCTCCCACTCAGACAGAGCAGTATGTGGAGACGCACACTGTGAACTTTCGCTCCAAGTAGTATTGCAGGAGCATACCAGGAAAGCCAAGAGAATGGCAGTATCACACTTCCCTGCCTGCCACGGGGAAGAGAATGGCAGTATCGCACTTCCCTGTGGCAGGTGGGGAATGAGATACCTGAGAGCCTTACTTGCTTTCTCAGCCAGGAGGTTGGTGGCCTGGGGCAAGTTCTCAGCCCTGCTCATCCACTGCCCGGAAATAAACTTGGTGCAGTTGTAGGGGCACAGTGGGAGTGAGACTGGTCTCGGGCTGCAGGAGAGCTGGATGAGGCCTGTAATTGCTGGCTTTACCCCACTTCCCTGGGAACCTGCATGACACAGAAGAGGCAGCCATAATCCCCCTGGGAACATAACTCCATTGGCCTGAGAATGACACCCCCATACCCCATAGCAGCCCAGCAAGCCCCACCCAAGAAGAGTCTGAATTCAGACACACCTAACCCTGCCCCCACCTGATGGCCTTTCTCTACCCATCCTGGTGGCCAAAGACAAAGGACACATTCTCTTGGAAGCTCTAAGACCCCACCTGCCACCTGATCCTCCCTACACTACCGCAACTGATGTTCTTTAAAAAATGCCACCTCCTGGCTGGAGGCCAATCAACACAAAATTAGTGTAATAAACAAAACTAAAGCTAAGGACCTTCACAGAGCCCATTTTACTCCCCTGCCACCTCCACTGGAGGAGGTGCTGGTATCCATGGCTGAGAGACCTGAAGATGGTTGATATCACAGTACTGTGCCGAAATCCCCCGATGCCAGTGCAGAGCTTGGAAGCTCCACTGGATGGCTAGTGCCAGAAGAGAAATAACAGTCACTGCAGTTCAGCTCTCAGGAAGCTCCATCCCTGGGAGAAAAGGAGGAACACCACATCAAGGGAGCACTGCATGGGACAAAAGAGTCTGAATAGCAGCCCAAGAGTCCCATATCTTTCATCTCACATAGTTTCAAAAATGAGAAGGAACCAGAAAAACAATTCTGGTATGACAAAACAAGGTTCTTTAACACCCCCAAAAGATTACACTAGCTCACCAGCAATGGATCCAAACCAAGAAGAAATCCCTGAATTGCCAGAAAAAGAAATCAGGTTGATTATTAAGCTAATCAAGGAGGCACCAGAGAAAGTTGAGTCCAACTTAATGAAATAAACAAAAATAATGATACAAGACATGAAGGGAAAAATCTTCAGTGAAATAGATAGCATAAATAAAAAGCAATCATAATTTCTAGAAATGAAGGACACACTTAGAGAAATGTAAAATACCCTGGAAAGTCTCAGCAATAGAATCAAACAAGCAGAAGAAAGAACTTCAGAGCTCAAAGACAAGATTTTCAAATTGACCTAATCCAAAAAAAAAAGACCAAAAAAAAAAAGACTTTTAAAAAATTAACAAAGCCTCCAGGAAGTTTTGGGATTATGTTAAACAAACAAACCTAAGAATAATTGGTGTTCCCGAGGAAGAAGAAAAATCTAAAAGTTCAGAAAACATATTTGAGGGAATAATCGAAGAAAACTTTCCCTGCCTTGTTAGAGATCTAGACATTCAAATACAAAAAGCTCAAAGAACACCTGGGAAATTTGTAACAAAAAGATCATCACCTAGGCACATAGTCATCAGGTTATCTAAAGTTAAGACAAAGGAAAGAACCTCAAGAGCTGTAAGGCAAAAGCACGAGGTAACCTATAAAGGAAGATCTATCAGATTAACAGCCCATTTCTCAGCAGAAACCCTACAAGCTAGATAGGATTTGGTCCCTAGCTTTAGCCTCCTTAAACAAAACAATTATCAGCCAAGAATTTTGTAACCAGTGAAAGAAAGCTTCATGAATGAAGGAAAGATGCAGCCTTTTTCAGACAAATAAATGCTGAGAGAATTCACCACTACCAAGGCAGCACTACAAGAACTGCTAAAAGGCACTCTAAATCTTAAAACAAATCCTTAAAATATACCAAAATAGAACCTCCTTAATGCATAAATCTCACAAAACATATGCAACAAAAACACAATATTTAAAAAAAAACAAGGTATTCAGGCAAAAAATAGCACAATGAATAGTACCTTACATCTCGATACTAACATTGAATGTAAATGGCCTAACTGCTCCACTTAAAAGATACAAAATGGCAGAATAATAAGAATTCATCAGCTAAGTATCTGCTGTCTTCAGGAAACTCGCTTAACACATAAGGACTCACATAAACTTAAGGTAAAATGTTGGAAGGAAATATTCTATGCAAATGGACGCCAAAAGCAAGCAGAAGTAGCTATCCTTATATCGGACAAAACAAACTTTAAAGGAACAGCAGTTTAAAAAGACAAAGAGGGATATTACATAATGATAAAAGGACTTATCCACCAGGAAAATATCACAATCATAAATATATATGCACTTAACACCGGAGATCACAAATTTATAAAACAATTACTACTAGACCTACGAAATGAAATAGCAACAAAATAGTAGTGAGGGACTTCAGTACTCCACTGACAGCACTAGACAGGTCATCAAGACAGAAAGTCAACAAAGAAACAATGAATTTAAACTATATACTAGAACAAATGGACTTAACACATATTTACAGAACATTCTACTCAACAACTACAGAATACACATTCTATTCATCAGCACATGGAACATTCTCCAAGGTTGACCATATGATAGGCCACAAAACAAGTCTCAATAAATTTAAGAAAATCAAAATTATATCAGGTACTCTATCAGACCATAGTGGAATAAAATTGGAAATTAACTCAAAAAGGAATACTCAAAATCATGCAAATAAATGGAAATTAAATCATCTGCTCCTGAATAATCACTGGGTCAACAATGAAATCAAGATGGAAATTAAGAAATTATTTGAACTGAACGATAATAGTGATACAATTTACCAAAACCTCTGGGATAGAGCAAAGGCAGTGCTAAGAGGAAAGTTCATACCCTTAAATGCCTATATCAAAATTTCTGAAAGAGCACACATAAACAATGTAAGGTCACACCTCAAGAAACTAGAGAAATAAGACCAATCCAAACCCAAACCCAGAAAAAGAAAAGAAATAACAAAAATCAGAGCAGAGCAAAATGAAATTGAAAAAAAAATTACAAAAGATAAATGAAACAAAAAGCTAATTCTTTGAAAAGATAAAATTGATACATAAAATTGGTTAGTAAGATTAACCAAGAAAAGAAGAGAGAAGATCCAAATAAATTAGAAATGAAACAGGAGCTATTACACCAATACCGCAGAAATACAAAAGATTATTAAAGGCTACTATGAACACCTTTATGAGCATAAACTAGAAAACCTAGAGGAGAGGAATAAATTTCTGGAAATATACAACCCTCCTACATTAAACCAGGGAGAAATAGAAACTCCGAACAGACCAATAACAAGCAGTGAGACTGAAATGGTAATAAAAAAATTTCCAAGAAAAAAGTCCAGGATCAGACAGATTAACAGCTGAATTCCAACAGACATTCAAAGAAGAATTATTACCAATCCTATTGATACTATTCTACAAGACAAAGAGGGAATCCTCCCTAAATCAATCTATGAAACCAGTATCATCCTAATACCAAAACCAGGAAAGGATATAAAGAAAAAGAAAACTATAGACCAATATCCCTGATGAACATAGTGAAAAAATCATCAAAGAAATCCTAAAATCCTAACTAACTGAATCCAACAGCATATCAAGAAGATAATCCATCATGATCAAGTTGGTTTCATAACAGGGATGCAGGGATGGTTTAACATATGCAAGTTTAACATATGATACACCACATAAACAGAATTAAAAACAAAAATCACATGATTATCTCAATAGATGCAGAAAAGCATTACAAAATCCAGCATACTTTTATGATTAAAGCCCTCAGCAAAATTGGCATAAAAGGAACATACCTCAAGGTAATAAAAGCCATCTATAACAAACCAACAGCCAACATAATACTGAATGGGGAAAAGTTGAAAGCATTTTCCCTAGGAACTAGAAAAAGACAAAGATGCCCACTCTCACCCCTTCTATTCATCATCGTACTGGAAGTCCTAGCCAGAGCAATCAGACAAGAAAAAGAAATAAAGGGCATCCAAATCAGTAAAGTAGAATTCGAACTGTTGCTTTTTGCTGATGATATGATAATATACATAGAAAACCCTAAAGACTCCTCCAAAAAGTTCCTAGAACTGAGAAATGAATTCAGCAGAGTTTCAGGATACAAAATTAACGTACACAAATCAGAAGTTCTGCTGTAGACCACAGCAACCAAACTGAGAATCAAATCAAGAGAATCAAATCAAAGAGAACCAAACTGAGAATCAAATCAACCTCTTTTGCTATAGTTGCAAAAAATAAAATAAAATACTTAGGAGTATACATAATCAAGGATGTGAAAGATCTCTGCAAAGAAAGCTACAAAACACTGCTGAAGGAAATCATAGATGACACAAACAAATGGAAACACATCCCATGCTCATGGATGGGTAGAATCAATATTGTAAAAATGACCATAATGCCAAAAGAAATCTACAAATTCAGTGCAATTCCCATCATAATACCACCAACATTCTTCACAGAACTAGAATAAACAATCCTAAAATTCATATGAAACCAATATGAATTTTGAGTGTGCATAGCCAAAGCAAGACTAAGCAAAAAGAACAAATATGGAGACATTACATTTCCCACATTCAAACTATACTGTAAGGCCACAGTCACCAAAAGAGCATGGTACTGGTAATAAAAAATAGGCACATAGACCAATGGAACAGAATAGAGAACCCAGAGATAAAGCCAGATACTTAGGGTCAATTGATCTTCAACAAAGCAAACAAAACATAAAGTGGGGAAATGACAGCCTATTCAACAAATGCTACTGGGAAAATTGGCAAGCCACATGTAGTAGAATGAAACTGGATGTTCATCTCTCATTTTATATAAAAACTCAAGATGGATCAAGAACTTAAAGAAATGAAACCATAACAATTTTAGAAGATAACATCAGAAAAACCCTTCCAGACATTGGCTTAGGCAAAGACTTCATGACCAAGAAGCAAAAAGCAAATGCAACAAAAACAAAGACAAATAGATGGGGCTTAATTAAACTAAACACTTCTGCACAGCAAAAGAAAAAGTCAGCAGAAAAACAGACAACCCACAGCATGGGAGAAAATCTTTGCAATATATACATCTGACAAAGAACTAATATCCAGAATCTACAAGAAACTCAAGCAACTCATCAATAGAAAAACAAACAATCCCATCAAACAGTGTGCTAAAGACATGAATAGTCAGTTCTTAAGATATACACATGGCCAATAAACATATAAAAAATGCTCCACATGACTAATGATCAGGGTAATGCAAATCAAAACCACAATGCAATACGATTTTACTCTTGCAAGAATGGCCATGATCCAAAAATTAAAAAATAATAGATGTTGGTGTGGATGTGGTGAAAAGGGAACACTTTTACACTGCTGGTGGGAATCTAAACTATTACAATCACTGTGGAAAACAGTGTAGATATTCCTCAAAGCACTGAAAGAACTACCATTTGACCTGGCAATCCCTCTGCTGGGTGTCTACCCAGAGGAAAAGAAGTAATTACACAAAAAAAGATACTTACACACTCATGTTTATAGCAGCACAATTCACAAATTCAAAAATATGGAACCAGCCCAAATGCCCAACAATCAACAATTGAATAAAGAAATTGTGGTGTATATATATATATGTATATATATGTACCATTGAATACTACTCAGCCACAAAAAAGAAAGGAAACAATGGCATTTGCAGAAACCTGGATGGAATTGGAGACCATTATTCTAAATGAAATAACTCAGAAATAGAAAACCAAACATCGTATGTTCTCACTCATAAGTGGAAGCTAAGCTATGAGGATGCAAAGGCATAAGAATGAGGAAATGGACTTTGGGGACTCAAGGGAAAGGATGAGAGGGGGATGAGGGATAAAATATTACAGATTGGGTACAGTGTACACCGTTCAGGTGATGGGTGCACCAAAATCTCAAAAATCACCACTAAAGAACTTATTAATGTAAACAAACATCACCCGTTCCCCCAAAACCTATTGAAATAAAAAACTAAAAACCTGCTAAAGATTGCACAGAAATATTTAAAAAAAAAGAAATGAATTATGCTCAGTGTTTCAGGTAGCATGTTTTAAAAACAGCTTTATTGATATATGATTTGCATACAGTACAGTTTGAATGTGCATACAGTCTAGGTGTGGTAGCTCATTCCTGTAATCCCAGCACTTTGGGAGGCCGAGGCAGATGCGTCACTTGAGCCCAGAAGTTCAAGACCAGCCTGGGAAACATGGTGAAACCCCATCTCTACAAAAAATACAAAAATTAGCTGGATGTGGTGGTACATGCCTGTAGTCCCTACAACTACCTGGGGGAATGAGGCAGGAGGATCACCTGGGCCCGGGATGTCAAAGCTGCAGTGAGCTGTGTTCGTGCCACTGCACTCCAGCCTGGGTGGCAAAGCTAGACTCTGTCTCAAAAAATATTAAATAAAATAAGTGTACCAAAAAATTGTTAAATATTTTAGAGATCACATGAGAGTTAAAAAAATATATGTTTGCTGTAGACAGAATGGTGATAGATGTGAATAGAAATGTAAGACAATCATAGTAGTTTTGATAAGATGCTAAGGGAAGTGTACAAGAGAAGCAGCGAAGGATTTCCCCATCTCTCCCAGTAATTAATTATGCCCAATGTGCATTAATCAGATAGTCTTTCAGTGAAGCATGAGAAAATGGCACCTAAAAATTAAGGTTTCTTAAACCCACCCTTTGAAGCAAGTATAACATTAGAGCAAATAATATAATCTTAACCATTTTTTACTCTTTCCCCTATAGAGATTTACCTTTTTGTTATTATTTGCCTCTTTGTTAGAGATTTACATTTTTGTTATTATTTCTTCTTATTAAATATATAGGTATATTTTTCTTAGTTGGCGCTTCCATATATAAGGATTAGAGGATTATGGATAGTGTAGGAGAGTGAATATTTTCATGTTTCTGCATGGTTAGGGCTTTAAGATAAAAGAAAGCTAGAATTTGGATTGAAGGATAAATCTTAGCAGTTAAAAGATGACTGAACAAATAGTGAAAGATCATGAAAAAGATTTAAATATTTTATCTTCTTGGTATTTACATTTCAAAGGATGAAATCCCTTTACATTCCAAAAGGACTTAAAACATTAGGGAGCAAAGATTTCTCTCCCTTTCTCAGGAAGACAGGGGGCACTGTGTAGATTATATTTAACTCCCACATTCATAGTTGGAGCTTTCTCTCCTGCAGTGCAAAAAATTCTTTGCACATACATGGCTCAGCTGGCCCTCACTGCATCAACCCAAAGAGGTAAGTATGAGATATCAAGAATTAATGTAGCTATTGCTATAAGTGATAACACTCTGTCCCTGATCTGGAACCTTAGTGTTTGCTTTGCAAACAATATAAGTAAATATAGGCAATAAAATTATATCAGATTGATCAAAAGTGATCTTTTTGACAAATAGGTGCCACAGATGGATTAAAAATTATCTAAGGAGAAATGGACACACAAGAGTACCATGTACCTCTAAGAATGGCATCCATAGAATAAAGCTCAGAACAAATTGAGACTTGTGAAGAGTAATAGGAGCAATATAAAAGCATTTGTAGACATTTCTTAAGCAAGAAGATGAACAATGAAGGGGAAGAGTCTATAATGTTAAGAAAAGACAAAAAGAGAGTAGTCTATTAATAAGGAAAATAACTTTCAAGCAAGGCACTTTAACAGTTAATTATAATAATACCTTTGTAGAATTTTAGAGTTTTTGGGTGAATGTTTGGCAGGTTCTAAAATTTTACATCCCATTTATTATCAATAGTATCTTGTGAATCAGGATAATTTTAGCCACAACAGACTTGATTTTATTTCACATTTTAATCAGATGGAAAGGTGTATGTATGAATTCAAACAACAGAATTATGATTCAAAATTATCTCAGCTAGGTAAGCCAAAAATAGAAGTTTGAATGTAACTGACAATTTTTCACATGGAGTTAGAAGACTACTTACAAAATAGAGGAACTAACAGTATATTTGAAGCTGTCTTTGGAATGAGAACCTAACTTATTTGTCATAAAAGCTGGACTCTTAGCTAAAACACGGTGTTACAGGTTTTGGTCCCAGAAATATCACTCAATAGCTAAGACATGTAGAGGAAGATACAGAGTTGTCTAAGCCTATGACTTTTTCACTGTATGTATAATATCAAATTCAGGACAATTTCAGAAGTGTGTTTGGTTATTGTCATTCCAGCTTTACAACATTGTCTCTGGTTTTAGAAGGTTCATTTTGGAAGAGACAATGGCAAACAAGAGAGTATCCTGAGAACAATAGCTAGGACATGGCAGAAACCAAAAGCTAAGTAATGAGACTCATTTGAAAATTAAGTACTTTTAGCCTAGAATGCAGAACACAATGAACAAGAGATATCCACATAAAACAACATTATATTGACATTAAAAGGTCATGCATATGAGGAAATATAGGTAAGAAATTTAAATTCAAATGAGGTTCCTGACAAAGGCTTATAATTTAAAAAAATCAAATGAGGTATATTAGTTGATTATATGAATTGAACATTTAAAAAACAATGACATAGATTAGAAGAATTATAGTAACAAACACCTCAAATCCATTATTTTAATACAAAACTGCTTGAATTAATTTTAAAAATTGGAAGTGTTACCTTATGGACAACCAGTTTTGCTACAGAGGAAAATGCTAGAACCAGCAAGTAGATGTCTGTAACACAGCAGCATAATTTAGAGTAATAAAAGAAAATCTTTTAAACTCTGAAAAGAATTTCCTTAGAAAAGAGTGCCAAATCCCTGGAAGTGCTTAAGCTAAGGCTGGAAAACCATCTAACTGGAGATGAGATTTCTGTAAGATAACCTCTAAGACCTTTTCCAAATAAAATTCATTATTTTATTAAATAATGCAAGCCCATGTGGAGAAAAGGTCAAAAATAGAGAAATATCCAAATATTATTAAAGTATCTAGTAAAATTTGTAAAGGATAATGTTAGAGTAGAATCTGGAAATCATGCTTCTGGAAAGATTTTCAGGAATGCAAGAATCAATGAATACTAAATGAATTTTGCAAGAAAATCATTGGAGCATGAAAAATAAAAAACTTTTTGAAATAAAGCAAAATTCTACTTTAGGGCTTTCTCAGCATAGCTACAGATTTGTGGGTCAAAATTCCCAAATAACCAATATATTTAAAATCATCACATTTTAATATATCACTGTGAATATCATGTAATAAACAGAAATGTAATAGATTATTTATATCTGTCCATGCACAGGTTTATATGCCAATTTAGAAATAAATAGAATTTCCTCAGGTGTGATAGTACAAGCTTTAAAATGTAGGATAATTGCAAATTATTTCACTATTAAATACAATTTGTGTTAAATAGAATTTTCTCCCTCTATTTAGCTGAAGGCCAAATTTATTTACCATTACCCTATTTTTTCATGATAATCTTTTCTCAATTTTTAAAATGTTTTATATCATTTGTCTTCATACGGGAATTGCGCTGGGACAAAGTGAACCATCATTGGTATTTCTTGCTTACAGATTCAGTGAATTTCATTTATTTATTCATTTAGTAAATATTTAATAGTCACCCAGAAATGTAGAATGCGAGGCCCTAACAACATTATGGTGAGCTGCTACTGAAAGCAACTGATAAAAATACAAGGAAAAGCTATTAAATGCTATTGCAAGGGATGTGCAGAATATTGTTGGTGTACATAGCAGTGGCCCTTGTCTAGTATGGCAAGATCTACTGCAAGGGGCAGTTAATGAAGAAAATGTGGTCTCATTTGGACTTAATATTTGAGGAAGAATTATCCAAGATAAAGGGGAAAGAGTATTCCAGACAAAGGAAAAAGCCCATAAGAAAGTCCAGAGGTAAGTAAGAACTGACAGGCACTAGGACCTGAAAGAATAAAATTGTGCTGAACATGCAGTGCATGGAGGTCAAAGGAGTTGGGAGGGTGATTGGGAGGGTGGGCATAAGACTACATAGTTGACTAAGGACAATGCGTTTTAAGGCATACCAAGAAATTTGACCTTTACCCTGAAAGCAAAAGACATCAAAGATTTTCATCCTCCTAAGGGGAGTATCAGAACCACATTTGCATTTTAGAAGAATAACTCTTTCTACACAGTGAAGAATGATTTTTTTTTTTTTTTTTGAGACGTAGTCTCACTCTATTGTCCAGGCTGGAGTGCAGTAGCATAATCTTGGCTCACTGCAACTTCTGCCTCCCAGGTTCAAGTGATTCTCCTGCCTAAGCCTCCCAAGTAGCTGGGACTACAGGCATGCACCACCACACCCAGATGATTTTTGTATTTTTAGTAGAGATGGGGCTTTACCATATTGGTCAGATTGGTCTTGAACTCCTGACCTCGTGATCCACATGCCTCAGCCTCCCAAAGTGCTAGGATTACAGGCATGAGCCACCGCACCTGGCCTGAAGAATGAATTTGAGAAGTTAAGACTGGTTCCAAGAAGATCCATTTGGGAGTCTATTACAGTCCATCATATGGATATGGTGGCTTTCATGAGCTTCATGATCCTGAGGATGAAGATCAATACACACCCTTATGTTTTAAAGTAGAATTCATGAAATTTTGTTACTGGTTGACTTTGAGAGTAAGGGAAAAAGGGAGTCCAAGATGATGACCAAGGTGGTTTCTTGGATAATTGAGAAGATGGTGGTGGTTCTAACAAAATGGGAAATACCAAACAAATTCACCTGGGAAAAGTGATCACTTTGGTTTTGAACATTTTGAGTTTGAGGCAGCTGAAATACTGAAATACAGATGTCAAGTAAGAAATTAAATACACAACTCTAGGCCTTAAGAAAAATCTGGTGGATCTATCAGTGACTAGGTCGTTCCTGAAGCCATGGGAGTGTGCAAGATCCCCTAGAAACATGTGAAAATCAAAAAGCAGAGAAGACCTGGGGCAGATCCCTGACAAATACCTTATGAGAACGGCAGAGGAAATATTGCCTAGAAAAGAGGTCACGAATAAGCAAACAAAAATTGTCAGAGAATATGAGGAAAGAATGTTTCAGAAGAAGGTTGTGGTTGACAATTTTAAGTGATTTTCTTAAAGGCCCTGTGATTTTCTGGGGTTAAGGTAACAAAATATCACAGAATGGGTGAATTAAACAAAAGAAATTTATTTTCTCACAGTTCTGGAGGTTGGAAGTCCAAAATCAAAGCGCCAGCAGGGTTGGTTTCTCCAGAGGCCTCTCTCTTTGGCTTGCAAGATAACCATGTTCTTGTTGTGTCCACACATGGCCTTTTTTTCTGTGCACACACATTCCTGGTGCCTCTTCCTTTTCTTATAAGGGCACTCATCATATTGGATTAGGACCCCACCTTTATGACCTCATTTAATCTTAATTACCTCTGTTTAAAGCCTCTATCTCCAAATGCAGTCATAGTAGGGTTAGGGTTTCAACCCATCAATTTTGATGAACATAATTTAATCAATAACAGGGTCCTAGTGGGAAATGGTGATGTTAGAATTATCTCTGACTTCCTTCATCATCTAGTCCAGGATTCTTTCCATTATAACACACTGCTTCTCTACATAATATTGAAGTTGTAATTTTATTACCCAACTCTAGCTATAACACTGTAAACTCTTTGTGTACCGTGTTCCTATTTATTGTTACATCCCACAGTAACTACCATAGCATCAAGTAAAATGATGTATTAATAAAAGGATATATGTGAACTAAAATCTAAGTTCAGCCATTTCCGGGAAATTAAGATTTCAGTTGGTTATGATGGCCCTTACTAGTTATCTTCAGTGCTATGTGCCCCTTTATAAACTGTAAATAAATATAAACTCGTCATCTCTTTGGAGGAATAAAGCCAAGGCGTTTAAGAAGACAGAAGTCAAACTAAAAGCTGGTATAGAAAAGAGTGCAAGAGAGAGAATATATACAATATATTATCTCTACTTCATCCATTGTCCTCTCCTTTACTTTGTTTCTGAATCATTTTACTTCATAGGAGAGCAATGCTGGAGATTATATGTTGAGAAATGGTAGACTTAAGTATAAAGGATGGGTGGCAGGAAATAAAAGAGTGGTTCAACTTTGGGATGCTACAATTTGTAAACAAAAAGTATTGACAATTGGTAACTTAGTGGCACAGAAATTAATATTAGAGACCTGAGAAAAAATAAAGTATGAGTGACATATTTCAATTTCCCTAGAGGAAATTGCCTTTTAGATTTTCTCCCATGACCAACATCTTCCATTTTCTTTCAACAATCACTTTGGTCAGAATTGAGAAGCAAAGAGCTAAATCCATTATTGGAGGAAAGGTTAAGAAAAGATTTAAAATATGGGTGAAGATGAAGGTCAGAAGTATCAAGGATGCAAATTCAGTGTATCAGATAATAATAGAAAGCCACATGTAAAACACAAGCCAGGAAATGACTTTATGTGTTACCGTGCTAAAACAGTCATTTTCGTATTAAGAAACATGTTCTTTACTAGCCACAGGAAAAGCTCCTTGCTACTTTTGCTGGCTGGAATGTAAGATACATATTTCATTGGTCTCTGTTCCTGAAATGTGTGGCTTGAAACCTGGAGGGCGGAAAGGTCATTAGATTTAGCTGGCCTACAATAATACTCCATAAACCAGTTTCAATTGTCAAGCAAAACCTTTGGCATGGGATCTAAAAACCTGTAATTCACTGGAATGAATTAATTGACATCTTTTAAAATATTAAATTTATTTTCAGGTTTTATGAAAATGTGTAGTTTCCATGAAAACAAGACTGTATTTTAAAAGTATTATTTTAAGCCTGGCATTGGATTTTAAGACATTTTGTATTTTACATAATTTGATAAATTTGACATATTTATCAGTTATTATCCCTTATCCCTCACTTCCATCCAGGTGTAAGATTTTAATTTCTTAAACACCAAGCAAAATTTTAAGAAAAAGAGCTGTTGAAACTTTAAAATGTGCTAATCCCAATGGAGAAAGTTTCCTACCTACTTCCCTATTTCCAGTATATTTCTGGATATGTATGGCTATAACTCCTCTACTTTATCTGTCAACTGATAAGATCAGGATTTGTTTTGAGATTCCAAGACAGTGTATATAAGGAAAATATTATTTTATCTTTGGATGCTTAACGGTATTCAGGACAGACATTTTTCTCACACATGAGCTCTTATGTGTTTGAACGTTTTATCTTGATCTAATGTAATGTGTGCCTCTGAGGTGCGTGCTGAGGAAAGGAATTGGTAAAGCATGAAACGGCCATTGTAGGGAGTTCAGTATTTAAGTGACATTGCTAACAAAGAGGATTTCTCTGTCACCTACAGACCTTTCAGCTGATCTTATGCCTTCAAACCTCTCCAGATTCAAAATAAAGTAGCCATTCTTTCTACTTAATCAATAATTAAGTATTGTCAATAATTTGTAGATAAACATTGGAGTCCTGCTATAAAAACTTATGCCATACAGACTTAGAACAAGGAAGACAAAGTCCTTTTGACTTCTTGGAGCACTTAGCTGAAGGTCATAACCTGTTTAAATGATATGGATCTGCCTATTGTAGGACAACCCCCTGCAACAAGGAATTTGATATTTCTGGAGTAGGTTTCAGCTCTCAGAATATTTACTTGTAGATGTGCGTATGAATTCTGAGTGTAACTACAGAGGCTATACAGATCTTCCCTGATTTATGACGGTTTGGCTTACAATTGTTTGACTTTATGATGGTGCAACAGCAATAAATATTCAGTGAAAACCATACTTAGAATTTTGAGTTTTGTACTTTTCCAGAGCTAGCTATATGTGTTACTATACTCATACATGAGATATTCAACACTTTATTATAAAATGGGCTTTGTATTAGATCATTTTGCCCAACTATAGGCTAATGTAAGTGTTGTGAGCATGTTTAAAGTAGGCTAAGCTAAGCTAAGATATAATGTTTGATAAGTTACATGTATTAAGTGCATTTTCAACTTACGATATTTTCAACTTATGATGGGTTTATAGGGATGTAACCCTATTGTAAGTCAGGAAGTATCTGTATAAATAGACATAAAATTATTGTTTGTTTTTAGAATATTTGTTTTTCTCTTTTGCTCTGGAGAAGACCTAAAGATATTTGGTTTTTGGCTGGCTGCTAGGATCACCTGGGGATCCTCCAGAAAATCCGATGCCTGAGACCAACATCCCAAGATTCTCATCACGTTAGATTATGACAAAGATATTTTTAAGCTCCCGAGTATTTTTAACTTGCACTTAAGGTTAATAAACACTGCCTTGGGCCATTGTTCAAAGTAAAATCCCTTTATCCCCATGGCAACTCCTACTTCTTACATTTTGATTTTAGACTTAGAGATGCCTGAGTTTGAGTTCACACTTAGCTGCCCTAACTGGGTCAGACCTTGTTCATTTCTAAGGCTTAGATTACTTTATGTGAAATATGGAAAATAATAATATCTATCTTGTGGGACTATTGGGAAGATTAAATGAGATTCTCCAATTTTAAGAGCTTGACCTAGAGTAAGTCCCAAATGCATAAGCTGTTACTCCTGTTACTGTTGCTGTTTTACTTTCCTGAATATTAATCATGCTATTCAGACATTTCCAATACTTGCATTCTCCTCCTCACAGAGTAAAGCCAGGTTACTTCCTAAGTCCCCAAGATGGCCTCACTTCCTGCCAGCACTTTTAATGAAAACCTTCTTTCCATATAACAAATATGTTTTTGAATTGCTCTCTTAGGCTTATGTGACTAACTGAAATGTAGGCCAGATAAAAATATGGCAATCATTTTCTACTTTGCATTATGCATTTTCAGGTATATTTGTCCATGTGAGACCAAAATTGTGAAGTCAGGGTCCACGTCCAATTCTTCATGTTTATATAATACCTAGCCTAATGTATTGCGTAGAGTAAATGCTCAGGACAAGTAAGTGAATGAACGAATCAATAAATTAATCGTGAATCTAGTAACCCATACAGATCACGTCTTACTTTGTGGACTTTTAGTATCTGGAAAAGCAACCCGCAATGAAAAGTCTTGCTAGCTCCTATCACACTGTATAGTGATATTCTTTGTTTCTTGTCAGCTAAAAGCTTAGTGATGGCATAAGATTTGTATATACTCCATTTCTCCTAGGAGAATCTCTTTCATATAGTAGATGCCCATTAAATATCTGCAGCAGAACAGAAATTATTTATAAATAAATGCTTGGGAGATAATCTCTCCTCTGCCAAATATTTCCTGAGCTTTATAATCCATGTGGCTATTTTTCACTCTTTGGGCAATTCTGTTCTGCATCTCTCAAGTCAGTGTATTTGTGCATGGTGCTTTGTCCTTTCATTGTTTCAGGAGTAGGAGTGTGTGTGTGTGTGTGTGTGTGTGTGTGTGTGTGTGTGTGTATGCTTCCTCTTCTAAACTAGATGATAACTTCCTCGAGAGGGGACCAAAGCTCTTCCTTTTTCATATCACTCATGCTACTTAGCCAAGGTCTGGACACGTGCTGAATTAATAATTGTTTGTTGAGTGCTTTATTCCCAGGCAGCAAAGAAACATATTGTTGTTATTATCTTTTCCATTTTCCACTTGAGTTTTGTGCAATGAGAAAACCTAAGAAATCACATTCCATAGGGAAATCTTGGAGGAGATTAGATCCTCATTTACATGGGTCAGAGAGAGTTTTGAGGGCTGCATGGAAGAGAGGGAATGCACAGTCTGACCCCAAGCCCTGTCCAGCTCTGTCTCAGAGACCTCAGCAAGGGAGTAAACAGGGTCTTAATGAATTCTGCAGATGATACTAAAATGGGAAATGTTGGAATAATAAAATGGGCCCTAGCAAGGAAAATAAAATAGGTTCAACTTGGAAAAAAAGAACTAACACATCTAGGGGAAAAATAATTCAAAACACAGGTTCAGATTGAGGGACAAACCTGGAAAATAGCACATACAGCAGGCTATCCTCACATAGTCCAAAGTCTGGGTTGACATTTCAGTGCACTCCTTTCTCTAAATTGCCCTCATCTCTGAGGGGGTGAAACTTTTCTATGGTTCTGATAACATTTGAAGCTGAAATTATCATATTCTGAATTCAGGAATTTTAGGTCCTTTTGACATAAACAAATGTAAATGAGATCCAATGTCCAGATGTAAATAATGAAATTGAAAAAGGAAGATTTTAAGTATTTATTCATAATGATAGATTCCCAGAGCAGAACAAGAACAGATTATCAGAACAAAAACCCATGTGGGAAAACATACCCTACAAAATTATATTAACACCCTGCCACAGATTCATTCCCATTTATGGCCACAGAACAAGGACCCTTATTTTAGAAAGAGATGAATTTAGGATGTTCTTCAGTGTTTCAGGAAGTGTTATATTGAATCCTTCCCCATCTCCACAGCATACCTTATTGATAACATCACTACTGGCCCTTTCGTGGCCTTTTGCTCTCAACGTCAGATAGTCACGGCACTTTCACATCTTCTACTAATGCAGAGGGACAGAAACTACACTTGTGTTAGTTCTGAGATACTCTGGTCTTATTAACAATGAAAACATTCTGTAACATAAAATGGTTTCTATCTAGCCTCACAAATAATCTTCAAAAATCTATTACAGCTTCATTCATTTTTACTCATATTATGTTTAATCATTTCAGTCCATCCATATCAAGAGTTATTAGGTTGGTGCCATTTTTAATGGCAAAAACCATAATCACTTTTGCACCAACCTAATAAAAGGAGCATAAGAATCTCTCTGTCCCAAGTAGATCTGGAATCTCACACAGGTTCGGATTAGCATGAAAACCAGACAAAAAGAAAATACAGACCAACTATATTAATATTTTCATCATTAGACCATAGCCCAATTCTTTATTTGCTCCCCCCTGATTTATTTTAGGCCAAGGATATCAGACTTCAATTATCTTCAAGTATTCTAAGAAAAAAATCGTTTTGCCTCATTACTTCATAAGTAAGAACCCTCATAATTTCCAAATGTGACCATATTTGAGTGAGAGTGATAACAAGGCATATTTTTATTCTTTTAAGAAATATTCAGACTAGAATTTATTTGCTAATTAAAAAGCCACCCTGGACTTGCACTTCTGACCAAGACAAAGTAAACAACACCAGACTTACCTTGTTTCCTGAAACAATAAAAAATAAGCAAAACATATGAGGAAGGTTTTATAAGACACTACCCATCAGACAATAAAGAACACTTGTACCTGAGAAATGGGAAACAAACAAATGAGACCTACAATTGCCCTAACAAATTAATTTAGGAGACTTTTTGGGTCACAATTCAGGAAGAATAAACCAACACTGAGCCTAGCAAACTGCTTAAGATAAAACAGACCTGAAATTCTGTAGAAAACAACACGGCTGGGATTCACAGGAAACATTTTCAGAGAGATATTTGCAGACAGCTAATTCTGGAGTTTGGATCTATCTGGAGTATTTAGTTGAGTGTTGATTAGGAAATTTGTGTAAGGAAACTACCCTAGTCAGCAAAACAAAACAAAGCAAAATACACCTAAAAAGATGAAGACAACAGAGCTCAGTAATCATACAGAGACAGGAATAATATCTGTTCCCACTATCCAGATTTGAAAACCTTAGTAGTCACAGGCCATTGCGTAGAATACACAAAGTGGTTTTGCCTCAGTAATGGGGAATAATTAGCCCTAGCCTAATTACTCTAGTCCTGCCTAACACATCTTAGAAACAAACAAAAAGTCAATTGTTTTTATGTTACTTAACTTTACTGTAGAACAGAGCTTAACATTTTTGGAACATCTAGAATTCGTAGCAATACAAAAATATTCAGCGTCCAACAAGATAAAATTTACAATGTTTAAAACCCAATTAAAAAGTTACTAGGTTTACAACAAAGCAGTGAAATATGAATCATAATGAGGCCTAATCAATAAAAACCAATCCAGAACTGATATTGATATTAAATGATAGATAAGGATATTAAAACTGGTATTATAAATATATTATAATGCTTGAAAATTTAAATAGAGATATGGAAAATATTCAAAAACTAAATTTCTAGAGATGAAAACTGCAATGTATAAGATGAAAAAATACACTGGATGAAATTAGATATTGCAGAAGAAAAGATAGTAAACTTGAAAGAACAGCCATAGGAACTATCTGAAATGAAAACCAGAGAAACGAAGACAGCAACAATAAGCTTTGTGAAAAATTCAAGTGGCTTCATATGCTTATACTTTTAGTCCTGGAAGTAGAAAAATCCAAGACAAAACAAACATTCAAAACTAATGGGCAAAAGTTTTTCAATATTCAATTTGCAATTTGAAAAAGTCTAAAACTTCATAGATTTAACAATCCTAATGAAGCACAAGAACAAGAAACACAAAGAAAACTACACCAGGGCAAATCAAAATTAAGTTGCTCATAAGAGCAACATGAGAAAGAGAAAATCATAAATTGAGCAAATGAAGACATTACATACAGAAGAATAAAGACAGGAATGAAAGAATATTTCTTGTTTTTAAAAAAAATGAAATTGGCCACGCGCGGTGCCTCACGCCTATAATCCCAGCACTTTGGGAGTCCTAGGTGGGCGGATCACGAGGTCAAGAGATCAAGACCACGGTGAAACCCCGTCTCTACTAAAAATACAAAAAATTAGCCGGGCATGGTGGCAGCGCCTGTAGTCCCAGCTACTCGGGAGGCTGAGGCAGGAGAATGGTGTGAACCCCGGAGGCGGCGCTCACAGTGAACCGAGATCGCGCCACTGCATTCCAGGCTGGGCGACAGAGCGAGACTGTCAAAAAAAAAAAAAAAAAAACGAAATTGAGAGGATAGTGAAGCAACATTTTTAAAGTAGTAAAAGACAGAAACTGTAATCCAGAATCAAAGAAAATCAATAATGCTTTAATTTAAAAAATAGAGAAACTAAATAAAACCTGAGTCTAGTTCTTTGAGAAAATCAATGAAATTAATACACATCTAGTCAGATATCAGAAAAAAAGTGAGACAGTAGATATGTTACCAATTTATACCCAAGAATGACAAAAGTGGCATTGTATACCCAAGAATGAGAAAAGTAGTTCTATAGATATTAAAGGATAGTAAGAGAACATTATGAACAACTTTATGTCGATAACTACAAATTAATGAAATGCAAAAATTCCTTGAAAAATACAACTGCTTTAATTCACTCAGCTCACCTGAGCTAACTCGAGAAGAAATAGATGACATAAGCTGTATCTATTAGAGGAACTAAAATTTAATTTAAAAAAATCAAAAACTAAAAAAACTGTATACAAAAAACTCCAGGACAATATACCTTCACTGGTGCATTCTTTAAACAAAGAAAAACTAATAATCTGTTATTCTGAAACCCTTCCAAAAAAAGAATGAAGAGGAAATAGTATTTCCTAACTCATTCTATGTGGCCAGGATTACTCTGCTATCCAATCCAGAAAAATACAGAAAAGAAAACTATGACAAATATTCCTCATAAATATAGATGCAAAATTTCTGAACAAAATGTTAGCAAGTCAAATACAACAATATATAAAATGCTAATACTTTATGACCAAGTAGGGTTTATCTTAGAAATGCAAAGTTGGTCAAAGATCTAAAAATCAATCCATGTAATTTAGCATATTAATAAACCATATAGATATAAAATCACTTCAGTAGATGTAGAAAAAGTATTTAGCAAAATTAAATATCTATTTCTGATTTTCAAAAACCATGCAGCAAAACAGGAATAGGAACTTTTTAACCTAATAAAGGACAGATGAGGAAGCTAACATTACACTTTGTAATGAAAGATGTAATGTAATGTAATGTAATGTTTCCTGTAAGTTTAAGACAAAGAGTGTAATGCCTACTCATTATTACTTAATGTCATACTGGAGGTTCTAGCAAGGACTATAAGATGAGAAAAATAAAACTCATTCAAATATGAAATAAATACAATTGTCACTATTCACAGATTATATGAATGTCTCTATAGAATATCCAAAGCAATACAAAAATACTACCAAAAATAAGTGAACTTAACAAGACTGATTAAATGAGACCCAAGATCAACAGGCAAAAATCAATTGCATTTCTATATACTAGCAACAAACTGTAAGTAATTGAAATTAATAATAATTGCCACTTACAATAGCATCAAAAATATGAAATATTTGTGATGATTTTGACAAAAATCATCAAGTAAAATATTCATGCAGTGAAAATTACAAAACATTGCTGAGAGAGATAAATCTGGTCATTAACAGAGAAATATACCACCAGGTTCATGGTTCAGAAGACTCAATATTATTAAGACATCAATTATCCTCAGATTGAACTTTACATGCAATACAATCTCAACCAAAATCCCAAATGTTCTTTAAACAGATGAGAAAAACTAATTCTAAAATTTATATGGATATGCAAATGAAGAGTCAAGCACACTTCAAAAAGAACATTATAAGACCTAAACTACCTGATTTCAAATGTTATTAAAGCTACTGTAATCTAGGCTGTGTGGTATTAGTATTAAGATAAATTCGTAAAATGGAAGAGTCCAAAATAAATCAATACTTTTATAGGACAGCTGATTTTTGACCAAGATACAAAGCAATGCAGTAAATAAATAATAGTTTTATCAATAAGTTATATTGCTACAATTAGATATTCATGTGCAAAAAAAAAGCTTTATCTGAATATAAAGATTAACTCAAAAAGGATAAAAGAAATATAAGTACATTTCGAACATATTAAAAAAATTATAGAAGCTTTTATGACTTTTGATTAGGCACACATTTCTTACATGTGACATGATCCATAAAAGAACAAATTGGTTAATCAGAATTTCACCAAAATTAAAAACCCTCCTTCAAAAAGCCTGTGAACACACTGAAAACAAATTATGCCATCATTTATTGTTTTTAAAGTACGTGTAACTAAACAAACTTAGTCATCATCCTCCTGAAAAGGGAGTTAAAGGAAGAATTGAATATAAACTAATATTCAAAATAGTATCAAGAAGTCTAAAAAGTATTAAGTGATATAAAAAAGTTTGTTAATTCTGAAGATGAAGAAAAAAATTGTGTTGAGGACAAAATAATTTCAAGAAAAATAGGTTGTAAGCTGGTCTTAAATATTAGGATTCAGATAGACAGACAATAGTAAAATTTTCCTGAGGAAATATAGGCATAAAGTAGTGTATGGAGATGAGACTATACGTAAAGATTGGGGAAAAATTTCTGACTGGTGTTTGCTTAAAAAAGCTGAGGAAGTGGCTTATTATGTGATTGTGCAGGGTCTTGAATGCTAGGCAAAATTGTCTAGGTTTTATTCTACATTCATTGGAGAACCAACAGAAAGCTGAGGCCAAATGTAGTCAAATCAGTCATTAGAAATTATTTTGACTACTGTTTGTAGTGCGGTTTAGCAGGTGTAATAGCAAGAGATACAGAAACCAAAAGAACTTTTTACGAAAATGATAAATGAAATTTTTCTTCCACTGTTTCTCAGAAAATGACCTCATATTTATGGCAGTTTTTAAGTAAGTTACATTGTATAATTTTATTTGGCTAGTTGACTTAGCTAGTATATTAATGCTAAAATTGTCTTTAGTTAGAATTTAATGAATTTCAAGTGTTTGATAAAGTTTTATCTTTTCACAAATAAATCCACCTCTTGCTGTTATTTTTATTGAATTAAGTATTATGTAAATCCCTTACAACATCAACTGTTTCCTGAGAAGTCATCAAAGTGTGAGCAGAATCTGAAAAATTTTTTCTATAATGTAGGTTAGTTCAATGGTTAATCTAATTTCATAATTCGGGTATAAATTCCCTAAAAATCCAAGGCTCAATGAATATATTGAGTGGCTCCTCAATCAAAATTAGGAAAAAAAGTTCTGTACTCTTCTACCTACCTCCTCAGTAGAGATCTTGGTCCAATAAATTTTGTTAATACATCCTCCCTTTTGTTACCCAGAATAAGACACTGTTAACAATGCTTACCCAGTAATAACTCTTATCTTTTTTCCTATTAAAGAGTCATTTGATGATAAACTGCATCCTTTTTGTTTATAATATTTTAGCTTCAACTTTACCCTAGATTTTATATAGGATTTATGTATTCTTTGTGTTTTTTTAGATTGAACGAA